>NC_140024.1:32251793-32259293 GCF_964263955.1 Coregonus lavaretus
GGTAGGAAGCTTGGCCCCAGTGATGTACTGGGCTGTTTGCAGTACCCTCGGTTTTGGACCCTCTTGTCCCGAAGCCACTCTTGCATTGTCTTGGCTGTGTGCTTAGGGTCGTTGTCCTGTTGGAAGGTGAACCTTCGCCCCAGTCTGAGGTCCTGAGCGCTCTGGAGCAGGCTTTCATCAAGGTTCTCTCTGTACTTTGCTCCGTTCATCTTTCCCTCAATCCTGACTGGTCTCCCAGCTGAAAAAATCCCCACAGCATGATGCTGCCACCACCATGCTTCACCGTAGGGATGGTGTCTGTTACCTTCCAGACGTGATGCTTGGCATTCAGGCAAAGAGTTAAATATTGGTTTCATCAGACCAGAGAATCTTGTTTCTCATGGTCTGAGAGTCCTTTAGGTGCCTTTTGGCAAACTCCAAGCAGGCTGACATGTGCCTTTTACTGAGGAGTGGCTTCTGTCTGGCCACTCTACCATAAAGGCCTGGTTGGTGGAGTGCTGCAGATCTCCCATCTCAAAAGAGGAACTCTAGAGCTCTGTCAGAGTGACCATTGGGTTCTTGGTCACCTCCCTGACCAAGGCCCTTCTCCCCCGATTGCTCAGTTTGGCCGGGCGGCCAGCTGTAGGAAGAGTCTTGGTGGTTCCAAACTTCTTCCATTTAAGAAAGATGGAGGCCACTGTGTTCTTGGGGACCTTCAATGCTGCAGAAATGTTTTGGTACCCTTCCCCAGATCTGTGCCTCGACACAATCCTGTCTCTGAGCTCTATAGACAATTCCTTCGACCTCATGGCTTGGTTTTCGCTCTGACATGCACAGTAAACTGTGGGACCTTATATAGACAGGTCTGTGCCTTTCCAAATCATGTCAAATCAATTGAATGTACCACAGGTGGACTCCATTCAAGTTGTAGAAACATCTTAAGGATAATCAATGGAAACAGGATGCACCTGAGCTCAATTTCGAGTCTCATAGCAAATGGTCTGAATACTTATGTAAATAAGGGATTTCTGTTGTTTATTTTTAATAAATGTGCAACAATTTTGAAAAACCTGTTTTCACTTCGTCATTATGGAGTATTGTGTGTAGATTGATGAGGAAAAATATTTATTTAATCCATTTTAGAATAAGGCTGTAACGTAACAAAATGTGGAAAAGGGGAATGGTCTGAATACTTTCCGAATGCACTGTATATGTACACTACATTACCAAAAGTATGTGGACACTTGCTCGTCGAACATCTCATTCCAACATCATGGGCAATAATATGGAGTTCGTCCCCCTTTGCTACTATAACAGCCTCCACTCTTTCGGGAAGGCTTTCCACTAGATGTTGGAACATTGCTGCGGAGACTTGCTTCCATTTCAGCCACAAGAGCATTAGTGAGGTCGGGCACAGATCTAGAATGTCATTGTATGCTGTAGCGTTAAGATTTCCCTTCACTGGAACTAAGGAGCCCAAACCATGAAAAACAGCCCCAGAGCATTGTTCCTCCTCCACCAAACTTGACAGTTGGCACTATGCATTTGGGCAAGTAGCATTCTCCTGGCATCCGCCAAACCCAGATTTGTCCGTTGGACTCCCAGATGGTGAAGTGTGATTCATCACTCCAGAGAACGCATTTCCACTGCTCCAGAGTCCAATGGCGGCTCTCAGTGAATCCCCGGGTGGTCCCGGGGATCGAACCCACTACCTTGGCGTTACAAGCACCGTGCTCTACCAGCTGAGCTACAGAGGACCACAAGGCTTCAGACCAATGCCTACATCTCATTTTAATTTCCCAGTTTGATTATCCCAAAACATTACATTTTAGCAGACGCTCTTATCCAGAGCGACTTACAGGAGCAATTAGGGTTAAGTGCCTTGCTTAAGCAAGGGCACATCGACAGATTTTTCACCTAGTCGGCTCGGGGATTAGAACCAGCAACCTTTTGGTTTCTGGCACAACGCTCTTACCCACTAAGCTACCTGCCGTCCAAATACAGAAACAGAAATAATAATTTAGTATTGTAAATATGTTACGGTAGAGTAGTGTGTAATAAGGGGTTGTGTTATGGTTTGTTTTGTTGTATGTAAATTGTGGTTGGACCCCAGGAATAGTAGCTGCTGCCTTGGCAGCCGCTAATGGGGATCTGTAATAAATACAAATACAAATACAAATACAGTGTCTTCAGAAAGTATTCACACCCCTTGACTTATTCCACATTTTGTTGTGTGATTTTTTCTCTCTCACCCATCTACACACAATACCCCATAATGACAAAGTGAAAACATGTTTTTAGAAATGTTTTCAAATGTATTGAAAATTAAATACAGAAATATGTAATTTACATAAGTATTCACACCCCTGAGTCAATACATGTTAGAATCACCTTTGGCAGCGATTACAGCTGTGAGTCTTTCTGGGTAAGTCTCTAAGAGCTTTGTACACGTGGATTGTACAACATTTGCCCGTGATTCTTTTCAAAATCCTTCAAGCTCTGTCAATTGGTTGTTGATCGTTGCTAGAAAACCATTTTTCTTGCCATTGATTTTCTAGCAGATTTAAATCAAAACTGTAACTCGGCTTCTCAGGAACATTCACTGTCTTCTTGGTAAGCAACTACAGTGTAGATTTGGCCTTGTGATTTAGGTTATTTTCCTGCTGAAATGTGAATTAATCTCCCAGTGTTTGATGGAAAGCAAACTGAACCAGGTTTCCCTCCAGGATTTTGCCTGTGATTAGCTCTATTCCGTTTATTTTTTATCCTCAAAAACTCCCCTGTCCTTAACGCTTACAAGCATACCCATAACATGATGCAGCCACCACAATGAATATATGGACAGTGTTAATTAGTAATGTGTTGTATTGGATTTGCCCCAGACATAACAAACATAACACTTTGTATTCAGGACAAAAAGTTAATTCCTTTGTCAAATTTTACTTTATTGCCTTGTTGCAAACAGGATGCATGTTTTAGAATATTTGTGTACAGGCTTCTTTCTTTTCACTCTGTCAATTAAGTTAGTATTGTGGAGTAGCTACGATGTTGTTGATCATTCCTCCGTTTTCTCCTATCACAGCCATTAAAATATGTAACTGTTTTAAAGTCACCATTGGCCTCATGGTGAAATCCCTGAGCAGTTTCGTTCTTCTCCGGCAACTGAGTTTGGAAGGATACCTGTGTCTTTGTAGTGACTGTGTTTATTGATACACTATCCAACGTGTAATTAATAACTTCACCTTGCTCAAAAGGATATTCAATGTCTGCCATTTTTTTTTTACCCATCTACCAATAGGTGCCCTTCTTTGCGATGCATTGGAAAACCTCCCTCGTCTTTGTGGTTGAATCTGAAATTCATTGCTCGACTGAGGAACCTTACAGATAATTGTATGTGTGGGTTGCAGAGATGAGGTAGTCATTCAAAAATCATGTTAAATACTATTATTGCACACAGAGTCCATGCAACTTATCATGTGACTTGTTAAGTACATTTTTTTGTCCTGAACTTATTTAGGCTTGCCATAACAAAGGGTTTGAATAATTATTGACTCAAGACATTTCAGCTTTCAATTTTCTGAAAACATGTCAATCATGGTGGGGGAATTTTTTTAATGCATGCCAGGAAAGCCACTACAATACACAACACAACACTAAACAATACATTCATTGCACTATAACGGTGCCCACAAACTGTTAGGGCCTATATGCTGTTAGTCCCGTGTAGCTCAGTTGGTAGAGCATGGCGCTTGCAACGCCAGGGTTGTGGGTTCGATTCCCATGGGGGACCAGTATGAAAAAAAAAAATGGATGCACTCACTAACTGTAAGTCGCTCTGGATAAGAGCGTCTGCTAAATGACTAAAATGTAAAAAATACATAAAGCTGTCCCAACACGCTACACCTGGCTATCAGCGGAGCCTTGTCTGGCAGCGAAACAGTTCATTCAGCCTCATTTACTGCCTTAAAAAAAAATAACATGGCTGTGGTTTCTACTGACAATTGAGATGTACAAACTATGGCATAAGGGAATGACGAGCGGATAAGAGGCAATCCTTAATTTCGATTAAGACATTCGTGAGCGAGCTAGGACGGACGTAGTCAATATAACTATTTGTTCAGCACTTTTGAAATGTACAGCGACAGAATTCAGAACATGGGCCGTTCTTACAGTATTCTCCCTGTACACCAAGTCATAACAGTAGGATAAATAAAGGGAGCATATAATCAGACAATGAAAGCTCTTACAATATTCAATTATTACATTTCTCTAAAACAGGCTATAGGCTACATGTGCACCACTAAGTCAGAACAGTAGGCTAAGTTATGAGGGAGAATGGGACCAAGTGATTAGGGTGAGGCACATGGGCTACTAACAGCTTAGTACACAACATACACTTAGTATTACTTTCTTAGCTACAGTATACATATCTCCCTGGCATATTGCATCATTTATGCAGCAGTATACAATACATTTTTGGACTCACCTTGTTGTGCTGTGCTCACTTGAACAAGAAGGTGGCGCGGCGGTCCTTCTTGTGGGCAAATTTTGTCATCAAACTTTGTCATCAAAGTCTGGCATTCTCTGGATTTATGATGCTTTCAAGACAACTGGGAACTCTGAAAAAAATAACTAGGTAGAATCATGACGTCAGTGATCTTCAGGTCGAAGCTCTAGAAAGAGGTCCGAGTTCCCAATTTGGAATTCCGGGTTGGATGACCGTTCAAACTGTATTTTCCCAGTCGGAGCTAGTTTTTTTCAGAGTTCCCAGTTGTCTTGAACTCAATGAAGTCTGAGATTTCCCAGTTCCGAGTCTCCAGTTGTTTTGAACGCGGCAGACGTCATGCTGGATTGACAACATGGCCAATGTATTCAGCCTTTTCTGGCCCATGGTGCTTGCAGTTAGCCACTGATTTTATTCCTTCCAAACCACTCATTGTTGAATTAGCGATTTTCAACTTGTTGTGTAATGTTTATGTCCAATGGCCGATGAGCACCGATACATTTTATCTATAATTTCTCTTCATATGACAAGGATTGAAAAGGACAGTATATTGTCGACTTGATTCATGATGATGACTGCTTGTCTAGCTAGCTAGCTAAGATTTTGAAAGTCTGTTGACATGATCAGTCCAATGAAAGCTATGGTACATATAACGTGATTTGACGTCATTTTATCTATGGCCAATGACTTTGAGCCTTCTTGGATGGGCACTTCTAATGTAAATCTATAACAGCACCCAAGGGGCTTGAATTTTTTAGCTCTCCCTGTAGAGTTTGCGATGACATAGTGTCCCCATGAGTGACAGAACACTGAACCAATCACGGCGCAACTAGAGAACATTACCAACCCCTACGCTCTGTATTTTCCACTGGCTGCCCCACCACCCAGAAAGCACTGAACTAGGCTGAAACACTTGTATTTTGGAGCTGCCGATCTCAAGAAAGCGACCATATTTGTATGTGGCTTTATTAACTCAATTATTTATTTAACATTGTTTGCAAACTGACATTTGAAACTTATTCATTTCTTTAATTTAACCTTTATTTAACTTGGCAAGTCAGTTAAGAACAAATTATTATTTACAATGAAGGCCTACACTGACCAAACCCGGACGACGCTGGGCCAATTGTGCGCCGCCCTATGGGACTCCAAATCACAGCCAGTTGTGATACAGCCTGGAATCGAACCAGGGGGTCTGTAGTGACGCTTCAAGCACTGAGATGCAGTGCCTTAGACCACTGTGCCACTCGGGAGCCCATTAATGCCAAAACAACATTCAAAACAGGCAACACATTTTTTTTATATATATGTATAAATAATATATATATTAGCTAAACAGGTGGGGCTCAAAACAGGTGGGGCTGTAACAGAACAACATATCGAAAAAGTCAAGTGTGAATACTTTCTGAAAGCACTGTATTTAATATTAACAGCTGATTTTCCAGAGGGAAGCGAAACAACAAAAAAAACATTTAAGCCAAAACTGGAGTAAACTGGAAAAAATATCCCTGATCTCTTTTAACAAGACAATCGAGCAAGCTCCTGAAAAATACATTTTAGCAGACGCTCTTATCCAGAGCGACTTACAGTTAGTGAATACATATTTTTTATACTGGCCCCCCGTGGGAATCGAACCCACAACCCTGGCATTGCAAACGCCATGCTCTATCAACTGAGCTACATCCCTGCCAGCCATTCCCTCCCCTACCCTGGACCAATTGTGCGCCGCCCATGAGTCTCCCAGTCGCGGCCGGCTGCGACAGAGCCTGGATTCGAACCAGGATCTCTAGTGGCACAGTTAGCGCTGCGATGCAGTGCCTTAGACCACTGCGCCAACCCATTAACTATTTACATGCATTATTGACTGTCAAATCAGGTGGCTCAGAGAGCAAGGCATGAAGTGGCACAAAATGTGGATTATAATGACAAGAAGAAATGTGCATTGACAGAGGAGGGAGCATACTGAATCAATGCATAAGGTAAGGGCTGTAATGTTAGCTAGCTATGAGCCAGGTTTACTAGTGTATGGAGTAACGTTAGCTAACGTTAACGTTAGATGAGCAATGCCCATTGCATGTATTATACATTAGCAGCATGGCAGCAAAGACAGTACAGTATGAATATAGGCTAAAACTGCTTCTCCAATAGAAATCCCAATCACACGTGTAGGCGGTGTCATGGCGACGTTGGCTAGCTAAGCTCACTGGTAAAACACGTCATCGGGTCTAACGGTCGTCTTGCGCTGAACTGCGCATGTGCAGGCCGTCAAATCAAAGGCACTCCTTCGAAATAAAGTAGTTTTTGACAAAAATGAAATGTTTCAGTTTGTCACTTTCACGAGGTTGAAATAATAACATGTTCAGGTACTTAAGACACTGGCTGAAATCTAGGTTGTGCCTTTCGATTTTGAGAAAATTAACAACTATGGAAGAATTTTTCACTTTTTTCATTGACTTTTCAAACCCCAAATCCTGGCCTGGTCTGTTTGGTCTGTTTCGCAAGCTTTCCCGGAAGTCATGCAATATTGCACCTCTGGGTTGAAAAACTCTGTGGTGGCAGTTTCCCAAAGTTTGGTGTTGACTATGAACTTTACTTAGCTAGCTAGCTGTGCTTTGTGGAAGAATGTGGGAGATATTGTCAACATTGAGTTGTGCCAGTGCAAAAAATCTGTCCATATAGCTAATGTTACAGCCTTGTTGGCTTGTAGCTAGCTATCTAATGTTACTGGCTAATGTTAGTTGGCTAGCTAACTGGCAATAGCAGCCAAGGACGTCTGCTATCTTATTTGTTTGTGCTCTGATTACACGAAAGTGTCAATGCCAACAGTTTACACAGATTACTTCTGCCATGTGAAAAACCTTCCATAGCAAAATATAGCTAGCTTTATTTGCTTGTAGCTTGCCTCACATCCGACTGGTGTAGATACTAGCACTCTTGCTGCTCAACCCAAGTGCTTTGGTCCAGTTTTAGAACTCTTGAGATTCGGCTGAAAAGATGTTAGCATTGTCAGAAATGAT
>NC_140024.1:32261793-32336793 GCF_964263955.1 Coregonus lavaretus
TATCTCTCTCTCCCTCTCTCCTCTAAGAAGAGGACAGGCAGAGAAAGAAGAGAGAGAGAGAGGAACAGGCCTCAGATATGGATTGCTGCGATTGAATTAAAAACATTAGCTCGGGGGCGAACGAATGAATCCTGATGATGAGGGTACCGGGGGAAAATTGAGAAAATGTGTTTGGCTGCGAGGGCCTTGAAAGCACCGGCTAATGGATTGGTGGAAGAGAGAGGGTGGAGCGAGGGAGGGAGAGAAAAAGAGAGAGGGAGGCAGTGAAAGATGGCGGGAGAGAGGGAAGGAGAGAGAGGGTGGGAGGGAGCCAGACAGTGCACTGATGAACATAGAGAGCGATTGAGTAGTTAGGAGAAAAAAAGAGAGAGAGAAACAGACAGAGAGAAATGAATGGAGAGGGGCCAGCAGGCTTCAAATGAACCATCATTACAGGCCAGCTCCATAACTTTACCCCTCTGGCCTGGGAGTGTGGACTGGGCTGGACAGACGCGGCTCGTATCCAGGGGAAGGCAGGCGGACAAAAACACATTGGATAACAGCTGCAGTTTGGCCCCCCTGAGCAGGAGGAATTATGGGTAGCCATCACATCTCCGACAGTGCCAACTTGTGCCATAACCCTGTTCCATCATGACCATGTCATCATGACTTTGTGTGACGGTGGGTAACCTCTATTTATATTCATGTATACTGCCTGCAGAAATCCCCCCCCCCCCCCCCTATGATCTTATGACAGCATATGTGGGCATTAGAGAGAGAATCTAGGGGTCACCGTCGCCAGCTGTGCCCAAAAAGGTGACCCTGGCACTTGTGGCAAAGCTGTGGAATTTCTGGCATCGAAACTGTACGATAAGCTGCCCAACTTCACTGTGTGAGATGGTAGTGACCCCATTGAAATGGTGGCAAGGTGGGCACGGGCTGGCAGGTGGGCAGTCACCCAGCCTGAACCCAGCCACTCAGCCTGAACCCAGCCACCCAGCCTGTCCCTTTTTAGAGCAGAGCGAGCACCACCACCACCCCGTGCCCAGCAAGTCACGCACCGCCTGGCGCGGTCACCCAAGCATAACCGACAGCAACAGAGGGTAACAGAAGCCGATGCTAATGGGACACAAACACATCACTGCATTAATGCACTTCCCCTAATGCTTATCTATGATTATAATGACTTATTATAATTGCTCTATTTATCTGGATAATGCATTGTGGGAATGCGCCAGGAGCAATCTGGGCTAGTCAGCTGATTGTTAATAGGAAAAGGAAGCACAGGGGGGAATCAAGGTTGCGGTGGCACGGGGGCCTGTGCGAGCGATCATTCTCCATTTTGGCTTTGTTTTCCAACCGTGTGTGTGTGTGTGTGTGTGTGTGTTTCCACTCTTTAATGAGTCCGGATAGGGGTGGTGGATCTATGGAACGATACCCTTGAATCACTACATTGAATAGAGGCATCTGACATCAATTGACACGTGTTTCAAATGAGTGATTCACTTTAAGACATGGACAAATTAATAAGTAAACGTTATCTAGGAATTCCAGAGAGGAGTCGTTGGTTCCCTGCCAAACAGTTTTGACACAGAAGATGGGGAGAGGATGGGATGGTATCCCAGTGTTGGGAATCTGGGTGAGGAACATTGTGCTACATTATGGTTCACTCTCTGGGTGTAGATATTAAGGATCACTCTCTGGGTGTAGATATTATGGATCACTCTCTGGGTGTAGATATTATGGATCACTCTCTGGGTGTAGATATTATGGATCACTCTCTGGGTGTAGATATTATGGATCACTCTCTGGGTGTCGACATTATGGATCACTATGACGGGTGTAGACATTATGGATCACTCTCTGGGTGTAGATATTATGGATCACTCTCTGGGTGTACTCTCTGGGTGTAGATATTATGGATCACTCTCTGGGTGTAGACATTATGGATCACTCTCTGGGTGTAGACATTATGGATCACTCTCTGGGTGTAGACATTATGGATCACTCTGACGGGTGTAGATATTATGGATCACTCTCTGGGTGTAGACATTATGGATCACTCTCTGGGTGTAGACATTATGGTTCACTCTCTGTGTGTAGACATTATGGATCACTCTGACGGATGTAGACAGTAAACAAGCCAAGCAAGGCCCTTCACAATAGAGACTGGAGGAGGAGAGGTTGTTGATGTCAAGGATCACTTACTCTAGCCTGACCATGTATTCCTCTGAGCCCCCAGCCATGACTAATGGCACACAGATCTGATTCCACAGTGATTCGCCATCCTTACAGAGAAAGAGAGGGAAAGAAAGAAAGAAAAAATAAATAAATAATAATAATAATAATAAATTAAATGGGCAATTGTAAATGGAGAAAGGCAGATAGATTAGAAGGAGAGAATGAGCGAGGTGGGAAATCACCTAGCATCTGGCACATGTAGTCAGTTCAGATTTCCCTAGCCATTAGGGCGAGGTGTGTGTGTGTGTGTGTGTGTGTGTGTGTGTGTGTGTGTGTGTGTGTGTGTGTGCGTGCGTGCGTTTGTGCATGCGTGTGTGTACGTGTGCGTGTTTGTATTCGTGTGTGTGAGGGGGGGGACACTTAAAGAGATTCTCTACTGATTTGGACTGTGAAAAAATGATTCTACTTCTACTGTCTATAGGTGTGAGAACTCTGCTATAAGACGCAGGTTAATTCAAATACGGTCAAGACAGAGAGAAACACCTGGAAAAATCTGTTATGGTGGGAGAGACGGCAGAGAGAAAGAGGGAGAGAGAGAGTGAGGGGAGAGAGAGAGAGGAGGTAAAGGAAGGGTGGGCGTCCAACAGAGAGTGGGGACAGGAAACAGATCTATATTTCTACTTTCTTGCTCTCTCTCCTCGCCGCATGCACTATCATTACCGGTTGTCGCGGCAACTGAGACACAGCAATCAAAGGAGCACGACGAGAGGCAGCGAGATGAAAGGAGGGAGAGAAAGGAGGGAGAGAAAGGAGGAGGGCCTGTTGTTAGGAGGGGAATGAACCTAGTGTAAAAAAAAATAACAAATGTTTCCTGATCTTTCTTACATCTCTCAGATATAGGACAGACATTTCAGAACAAATGTCCTTTAGATTTTATTTGGGACTATCTGTGGTTCCATGTAGTGATTCTGTTATTCAATGCATTTGTATGGGCTAATTGCAGTAAGGCCAAAAATAATTGTTTATCAAATAATTGTTTTATATATTTTTTTGATAATTCAAGGGGTCTTAAAATTCTAAATCAAATAGCGAAATGATCCTTGGTATTTTATACAGCTTAGTAACCCCCCTGCCCCAGACTGTTATGAGCTATAGACAGTTTAAAAAAAGCAGAGGTGAGCAGAGTGGTCACCTTGTCTGCTACTTCTACTTATTATGAACAGAGCAGAGCAGATATTGCCTGTTATAACTATGGCTGAGGGATTGGCATATGTGACCGACCGGCTCGATTCGGTCTTATTTAGTTTTTTACATTGGATAAAATTAGAGACTCAGAGCTAGAAAATTGTATATCATACACTACAGTTGAGGAACAATGGGAAAGTAATTCTGCTTTGAAAGTTGATAAACTTGTAACTTCACTTTTGGGAAAATGGCCTTTGAATGTTTTGGTACACCCGCTGGAGAGTTCTACTTTGTCTACATTTTACATTTACATTTTAGTCCATTCAGCATCGTTCACATCCTCTTAAACTATAGCCCAGCCCGTAAACTCAGCGCGTTGTCAGATTGTCTGTATGTAAATTCGCTCTCTGACCGTTAATAGTTCAGTGAGCTCTGGACGCTGGACGCTCTGGCCGAGGAATAGGTTGATCCAAGCGTTCTGTCCTAACAACAGCAGTCAAGCACCCAAGCTAACTGGCTAACGTTGGCTAGTTTGCTAGCTACTTCCAGACACAACTGAGAGAACAGCTCACTCTGACCATTTTACTCGCCCTAGCAGAGCTGATTAGGCTGTTTTTATGTTATCCAGAATGTAAGTGACTGCAACTGTGCTGCTGGCAACAATTTCATTATGCTTTTTTGCCAACGTTTACTGACACCGGCCATATTCAACGGGTGTTGAGCATTTGTAAATGTGTCTGCTATTCTGCGCTCTGAAATCGGAGTAGATAGCCAGAGCGGATTTACCAGCTACGTCTATCAACAGTTGTCACATTGACATCATGAACATTATATTACTTGCATAGTGGAGTCTTTTGTTAAGACATGTAGCTAGCTAGCTAGCAAAACAATGAACCATAATCCCAACTCATGAAGTTACTACCCTGCATGAATCTGCAGGTAGCTAACCAACCAGGTTCAATGTTAGCTAGCTAACATTAGGCTAAAATTAGCAAAGCAAATGGGTCTGAGATACAAATGATACACAGATCATACACGTAATGTTAGCTAGCGAGCCAGCCAGCTAAAGTTAGCTAGCTAGCTAACAGTACACTTTAACTTGAAATGAAAAGGACTTTCTGACAAAATTAGAAACTTGTAATATCTGAAAATGTAGCTAGCTAGACTATCTTGCCCTTAGACATGGATGGATGCTTCTCCCTCTCTGTCATGGATGCCATGGTCGCCCTTAGTTTGAAGATGTAATCTGGAGACAGGTGTTTTCTCCATCTCCTTAGCTATCATACTCTAATTCCACTGATTTCAAAAGTCGATCTCTCGGCATGTCCAACACACTCATTATCTCAGCCAATCATGGCTAGCAGGAAGGTTGCTGTCTTTTTCTGTGGCTAAACCAACTAGGCTCGTAATTTTACAATTGTATTAGTATTTACAGATGGCATACAAGTTTGTTATTAAGGCACATGAAAGTTCACATGTTCCAGAAGGCATTTCTGCCAAAACCCACATTTTTATAAATAAAAAACGTTTACGTTCAAATGGCTCTGCTGTGAAGTGGTGACGCGCGACATACGCCTAGTTTCCTGAAACAAGTCACATATAGTATTTTAATCATATTATTGAAATTGGAACCAAGTCCCATATGTTCCTAAACAGACCAAAGATATTACCATTCTAGTCTGTGTTGGTGGGGGCAGGCATGGTTGTGTAGTCTGTGTTGGTGGGGGCAGGCATGGTTGTGTAGTCTGTGTTGGTGGGGGGCAGGCATGGTTGTGTAGTCTCCTGAGCTGATTTAGCTGTCTCTTTGTGTTCCTCTCCTCCTCACACCTCCTCACACCGCTATGGCAGAGCTGCCATCAGGTGGCTCGTCTCCTCTCCTCTTCACCTCTGAACACCAGGTGGTTCCTCTCCTCTCCTCCTCACCTCTTTACACCAGGTGGCTCCTCTCCTCTCCTCCTCACCTCTTTACACCAGGTGGCTCCTCTCCTCCCCTCCTCACCTCTTTACACCAGGTGGTTCCTCTCCTCCCCTCCTCACCTCTTCACACCAGGTGGCTCCTCTCCTCTCCTCCTCACCTCTTTACACCAGGTGGCTCCTCTCCTCCCCTCCTCACCTCTTTACACCAGGTGGCTCCTCTCCTCCCCTCCTCACCTCTTCACACCAGGTGGCTCCTCTCCTCCCCTCCTCACCTCTGAACACCAAGTGGTTCCTCTCCTCTCCTCCTCACCTCTTCACACCAGGTGGCTCCTCTCCTCCCCTCCTCACCTCTTTACACCAGGTGGCTCCTCTCCTCCCCTCCTCACCTCTTTACACCAGGTGGCTCCTCTCCTCCCCTCCTCACCTCTTTACACCAGGTGGCTCCTCTCCTCTCCTCCTCACCTCTTCACACCAGGTGGCTCCTCTCCTCTCCTCCTCACCTCTTTACACCAGGTGGCTCCTCTCCTCCCCTCCTCACCTCTTTACACCAGGTGGCTCCTCTCCTCTCCTCCTCACCTCTTCACACCAGGTGGTTCCTCTCCTCCTCACCTCTTTACACCAGGTGGCTCCTCTCCTCTCCTCCTCACCTCTTTACACCAGGTGGCTCCTCTCCTCCTCACCTCTTTACACCAGGTGGCTCCTCTCCTCTCCTCCTCACCTCTTCACACCAGGTGGTTCCTCTCCTCCTCACCTCTTTACACCAGGTGGCTCCTCCCCTCCTCACCTCTGAACACCAGGTGGCTCCTCTCCTGGTGGGATGGTCGGCAGCAGCGTCCTCCAGGTCTGTGGGTTTGATGTTACACTTCTTCAGCTATGTTTTCAGCTGGTCCTTGTAGTGCTTCCTCTGCCCCCCTGCAGACTGTCGGCCAAGGTGTAACTGGCCATACAGGATTTGGAGCGGCTTGCGCACCTGAGACCTTCTGATGACATGCCCGAGCCAGCACAGTTGGAGTTGGGTGACTATGGCCTCCTTACACTTACAGTTGCCCACTCCAAACATGCCAGAGTGAATAGAATGATCTCGTTGAGCTCAACACTCCTACAGTGTAAATGGTAATAGCAGAGCAATTATTTTGAAACAGCTGAAATGTATAACATTTTCCTAATATTTCAGACTTGTTTTATTGATTATTTTCCTGAAATTGCAGTAACTGCCTGTTACATTCGGAAATGGTTGCAGTAGGACTAGCTGCCGCCTGCCGGCTCCACTGAGCCACGGAAAACAATGGAAGCCATTCCCGCCACCATTTTCTTTTTTGTCGATACAATCTCAAAATGTTGACATATGTAAGTCATTTTAAGATACGCAATTCAACCTACGTAGGTCTAAATGTTGGGATAGTAGATCATACAAATAGAATATGTTTTCTCATTTGTAACATTGTGTGGTGATTTCAGAGGTGGCAACCCACAGGGCCCAGAGTTCTTCCTGATCTGGTAAGCTAACCTAACCAGGTAAAACTCCGGGTATGACATAGTAATAAATCAGCTGTAAAAATGGTTTTATATGGGCTATGATGGGACCAGATTTTTTCTAATCAGATCATATGGTTTAAAAAAAACACCCCTGGAAAAACCACTGACCCTAGGTCAACATAAAAATCCTGTCAAACAAATCATGAGGCAAATCCCTCTGTGGAAAGGGTTCTACCTGGAACCAAAAGGGTTCTACCTGGAACCAAAAGGGGTTCTTTAAAGGGTTCTCTTATGGGGACAGCCGAATAAGCCTTTTTTTCTAAGAGTGTAGCTACACCACAGTAAGCGTGGGCGGGAGGGAGGGAGTGCTAGCCCACCAGAAGAAGGGGGGCTGGCTGTGTGTGAGTGTGCTGTTTGTCTGTGCTGCCCCAGTGCACATCAATCTGTTTAATTTTAGCTACAGATTGTCGCTGTCTCTTTATGCATGGCCAGCGTGAGGCCTACATCCGTCACGAGGCAGCACATTAACAAGGAGACGGGGCTGTTAGGAGGAACAGATGGCCACCTGGCCGAAGTGTCGCAGGGCAGGCCGCCCGGTAGGGGTTTCAGTGCCAATTCCTAGAACCGAGGGCCTGGGGGGGCCGAGAGGAAGTCTGACCCTGGTCCGTTAGACCTAGTCAGGCAGCCTGGGGGGGCCGAGAGGAAGTCTGACCCTGGTCCGTTAGACCTAGTCAGGCAGCCTGGGGGGCCACTGGTGGAGGTGGGGGGGGGGGGGCCTAGCATGGATATGGATGGGCACACGGAGATAGGGTGACCACATGTCCCAGATCGCATTTTAGCAATACATTCAAACACCACTAATTTACAAAAGTCAGACATTCCAACCTGTCTTTTGCAGTCACGTTGCGCTTATGAAAATATATAAATCATCAGGATGTGGTAGCCTACTGGTGATCTTCAATACGTTGTTGAGATCTGACATTCTGCACAGCGCAAGATGAGACGTAGTCCAATGTCATAGGCCTATCATCAACCAATCACATTTCTCAAATCCTTTCTGGCTAAATTCCAGCTAAACTTGGAGAGGACAGTTTGGCCTAACTACTTACAAAAAGCTTCTGATGAAGACCTACAAAAATAGGCTAAGTAAATAGCCGTATTAGACCGAAAGAGATAAGTTCATTTCGTCAAACTTGTGATGCTCTCCATGCTCATTAGTTGCTCATTCAACATATTTGCTGCTACTTAACTCAATCCCGTTTTTTTAAAGTCTCCCTTCCCAATTGTTTTACATTCCCTGAGACCAACCAGAAATGATTCCTTGGCCAAATATTCCCAGATTTTCATAAAACAGCCACACACACACATATATTGTCTCTTGTTTCTGCATTACCTAAATTTGTGCAAGGCAAAAGGGTTCGGTGCAGCGGACTGCAGGGGTGAGGGAGTGTGGGCTCAGGATGGAAATGGATGGAGATGTTGGCTCCCTGACTGGAGGAGGGTGGATGGACAACAAGATCTCATAGTTTCCCTTCGAAATTCGTCGATATATGGATGAACGTCTATTTTTTACACATTAATTCCGCGTGGTTAGAGGATTAATTCCGCGTGGTTAAAGTGTTGAAACAGAGAATAAAACGAAAAGGTTAGCAGTTTAGGCATTCATTCACAGTGGTGTAAAGTACTTAAGTAAAAATACTTTAATGTACTACTTAAGTCGTTTTTTGGGGTAGCTGTACTTATATTTTTGCCAACTTTTACTTTTACTTCACTACATCCCTAAAGAAAATAATATGCTTTTTACTCCATACATTTTCCCTGACACCCAAAAGTACTCGTTACATTTTGACAGGAAAATGGTCCAATTCACACACTTATCAAGAGAACATCCCTGGTCTTCCCTACTGCCTCTGACCTGGCAGACTCACTAAACACAAATGCTTCATTTGTAAATTATGTCTGAGTGTTGGAGTGTGCCCCTGGCTATCTGTAAATAAAGAAGAAAAATAAAATTGTGCCATCTGGTTTGCTTAACATAAGGAATTTGAAATGCTTTATACTTGTCCATTTACTTTTGATACTTACGTATATTTAAAACCAAATACTTTTAGACTTTTACTCAAGTAGTATTTTACTGGGTGACTTTCACTTTTACTTGAGTCATTTTCTATTAAGGTATCTTTACTTTTACTCAAGTATGACAATTTAGTACTTTTTCCATCACTGGGTTAAGGTTAGGGCTATGGTTTGGGGAAGGCTTAAAACAAAATCATTAAAACGACCATCAAGTATCATCAGTATTCTTAGTGTTCTCACAGCTTGCATTGTGAACTGCCGTAGCGCAGTGGTCTGAGCAGCTTACTCCAGCTCCAAGCATCACGAGTTTTCCCCAAGTGCTTGGCAATCCAAAGGAGGAATGCATATATCAAACTTTCAAAATCAGTCTATTTCTAGTGATCAGGTTGGGATGGAGGTGATGGTGGTGGTGGTGGACGGGGTGTGAGCTCAGGATGGATATGGATGAGCGTATGGAGATGGAGACGTTGGTTCCCTGACTGGAGGAGCGTGGATGGAGGTGATGGTGGTGGTGGTGGTGGACGGGGTGTGAGCTCAGGATGGATATGGATGAGCGTATGGAGATGGAGACGTTGGTTCCCTGACTGGAGGAGCGTGGATGGAGGTGATGGTGGTGGTGGTGGTGGACGGGGTGTGAGCTCAGGATGGATATGGATGAGCGTATGGAGATGGAGATGTTGGTTCCCTGACTGGAGGAGCGTGGATGGAGGTGATGGTGGTGGTGGTGGTGGACGGGGTGTGAGCTCAGGGTGGATATGGATGAGCGTATGGAGATGGAGACGTTGGTTCCCTGACTGGAGGAGCGTGGATGGAGGTGATGGTGGTGGTGGTGGTGGACGGGGTGTGAGCTCAGGATGGATATGGATGAGCGTATGGAGATGGAGATGTTGGTTCCCTGACTGGAGGAGCGTGGATGGAGGTGATGGTGGTGGTGGTGGTGGACGGGGTGTGAGCTCAGGATGGATATGGATGAGCGTATGGAGATGGAGATGTTGGTTCCCTGACTGGAGGAGCGTGGATGGAGGTGATGGTGGTGGTGGTGGTGGACGGGTGTGAGCTCAGGGTGGATATGGATGAGCGTATGGAGATGGAGACGTTGGTTCCCTGACTGGAGGAGCGTGGATACCTCATTTCTACCAGCATGTTAAATGTGCAACCAGAGGGAAAAAAACTCTAGACCACCTTTACTCCACACACAAAGCTCTCCCTCGCCCTCCATTTGGCAAATCTGACCATAACTCTATCCTCCTGATTCCTGCTTATAAGCAAAAACTAAAGCAGGAAGCACCAGTGACTCGGTTAATAAGAAAGTGGTCAGATGACGCAGATGCTAAGCTACAGGACTGTTTTGCTAGCACAGACTGGAATATGTTCCGGGATTCTTCAGATAGCATTGAGGAGTACACCACATCAGTCACTGGCTTCATCAATAAGTGCATCGATGATGTCGTCCCCACAGTGACTGTACGTACATACCCCAACCAGAAGCCATGGATTACAGGCAACATCCGCCCTGAGCTAAAGGGTAGAACTGCCGCTTTCAAGGAGCGGGACTCTAACCCGGAAGCTTATAAGAAATCCCGCTATGCCCTCCGACGAACCATCAAACAGGCAAAGCGTCAATACAGGACTAAGATCGAATCGTACTACACTGTCTCCGACGCTCGTCGGATGTGGCAGGGCTTGCAAACAATTACAGACTACAAAGGGAAGCTGCCCAGTGACACGAGCCTACCAGACGAGCAAAATTGCTTCTATGCTCGCTTCGAGGCAAGTAACACTGAAACATGCATGAGAGCATCAGCTGTTCCAGATGACTGTATGATCACGCTCTCCGTAGCCGATGTGAGTAAGACCTTTAAACAGGTCAACATTCATAAGGCCGCAGGGCCAGATGGATTACCAGGACGTGTACTCCGAGCATGCGCTGACCAACTGTCAAGTGTCTACACTGACATTATCCCAGAAACCCTAGACCCACTCCAATTTGCATACCGCTCCAACAGATCCACAGATGATGCAATCTCTATTGCGCTCCACACTGCCCTTTTACACCTGGACAAAAGGAACACCTATGTGAGAATACTATTCATTGACTACAGCTCAGCGTTCAACACCATAGTGCCCTCAAAGCTCATCACTAAGCTAAGGACCCTGGGACTAAACACCTCCCTCTGCAACTTCAATCAATCAATCAATTTTATTTTATATAGCCCTTCTTACATCAGCTAATATCTCGAAGTGCTGTACAGAAACCCAGCCTAAAACCCCAAACAGCTAGTAATGCAGGTGTAGAAGCACGGTGGCTAGGAAAAACTCCCTAGAAAGGCAAAACCTAGGAAGAAACCTAGAGAGGAACCAGGCTATGAGGGGTGGCCAGTCCTCTTCTGGCTGTGCCGGGTGGAGATTATAACAGAACCATGCCAAGATGTTCAAAAATGTTCATAAGTGACAAGCATGGTCAAATAATAATCAGGAATAAATCTCAGTTGGCTTTTCATAGCCGATCATTAAGAGTTGAAAACAGCAGGTCTGGGACAGGTAGGGGTTCCATAACCGCAGGCAGAACAGTTGAAACTGGAATAGCAGCAAGGCCAGGCGGACTGGGGACAGCAAGGAGTCACCACGGCCGGTAGTCCCGACGTATGGTCCTAGGGCTCAGGTCTCTCAGTTGGCTTTTCATAGCCGATCATTAAGAGTTGAAAACAGCAGGTCTGGGACAGGTAGGGGTTTCGTAGCCGCAGGCAGAACAGTTGAAACTGGAATAGCAGCAAGGCCAGGCGGACTGGGGACAGCAAGGTGTCATCATGCCCGGTAGTCCTGACGTATGGTCCTAGGGCTCAGGTTCTCAGAGAGAAAGAGAGAACGAGAGAATTAGAGAGAGCATACTTAAATTCACACAGGACACTGGATAAGACAGGAGAAGTACTCCAGGTATAACCAACTAACCCCAGCCCCCCGACACATAAACTACTGCAGCATAAATACTGGAGGCTGAGACAGGAGCGGTCCGGAGACACTGTGGCCCCATCCGAAGAAACCCCCGGACAGGGCCAAACAGGAAGGATATAACCCCACCCACTCCGCCAAAGCACAGCCCCCGCACCACTAGAGGGATATCCCCAACCACCAACTTACAATCCTGAGACAAGGCCGAGTATAGCCCACAGAGGTCTCCACCACAGCACAAACCAAGGGGGGGGGCGCCAACCCAGACAGGAAGATCACGTCAGTAACTCAACCCACTCAAGTGACGCACCCCTCCCAGGGACGGCATGAAAGAGCACCAGCAAGCCAGTGACTCAGCCCCTGCAACAGGGTTAGAGGCAGAGAACCCCAGTGGAGAGGGGAACCGGCCCGGCAGAGACAGCAAGGGCTGTTCGTTGCTCCAGCCTTTCCGTTCACCTTCACACTCCTGGGCCAGACTACACTCAATCATATGACCTACTGAAGAGATAAGTCTTCAGTAAAGACTTAAAGGTTGAGACCGAGTCTGCGTCTCTCACATGGGTAGGCAGACTGTTCCATAAAAATGGAGATCTATAGGAGAAAGCCCTGCCTCCCGCTGTTTGCTTAGAAGTTCTAGGGACAATTAGGAGGCCTGCGTCTTGTGACCGTAGCGTACGTATTGGTATGTACGGCAGGACCAACTCGGAAAGATAGGTAGGAGCAAGCCCATGTAACGCTTTATAGGTTAACAGTAAAACCTTGAAATCAGCCCTTGCCTTAACAGGAAGCCAGTGTAGGGAAGCTAGCACTGGAGTAATATGATCAAATTTCTTGGTTCTAGTCAGGATTCTAGCAGCCGTATTTAGCACTAACTGAAGTTTATTTAGTGCTTTATCCGGGTAGCCGGAAAATAGAGCATTGCAGTAGTCTAACCTAGAAGTAACAAATGCATGGATTAATTTTTCTGCATCATTTTTAGACAGAAAATTTCTGATTTTTGCAATGTTACGTAGATGGAAAAAAGCTGTCCTTGAAACAGTCTTGATATGTTCGTCAAAAGAGAGATCAGGGTCAAGAGTAACGCCTAGGTCCTTCACAGTTTTATTTGAGACGACTTTACAACCATCAAGATTAATTGTCAGATTTAACAGAAGATCTCTTTGTTTCTTGGGACCTAGAACAAGCATCTCTGTTTTGTCCGAGTTTAAAAGTAAAAAGTTTTCAGCCATCCACTTCCTTATGTCTGAAACACAGGCTTCTAGCGAGGGCAATTTTGGGGCTTCACCATGCTTCATTGAAATGTACAGCTGTGTGTCATCCGCATAGCAGTGAAAGTTAACATTATGTTTTCGAATAACATCCCCAAGAGGTAAAATATATAGTGAAAACAATAGTGGTCCTAAAACGGAACCTTGAGGAACACCGAAATGTACAGTTGATTTGTCGGAGGACAGACCATTCACAGAGACAAACTGATATCTTTCCGACAGGTAGGATCTAAACCAGGCCAGAACTTGTCCGTGTAGACCAATTTGGGTTTCCAGTCTCTCCAAAAGAATGTGGTGATCGATGGTGTCAAAAAACTTGATCCTGGACTTCCTGATGGGCCGCCCCCAGGTGGTAAGGGTAGGTAACAACACATCAACCACACTGATCCTCAACACGGGGGCCCCTCAGGGGTGCGTGCTTAGTCCCCTCATGTACTCCCTGTTCACTCATGACTGCATGGCCAGGCACGACTCCAACACCATCATTAAGTTTGCAGATGACACAACAGTGGTAGGCCTGATCACCGACAACGACGAGACAGCCTATAAGGAGGAGGTCAGAGACCTGGCCGTGTGGTGCCAGGATAACAACCTCTCCCTCAACGTGACCAAGACAAAGGAGATGATTGTGGACTACAAGAAAGAAAAGAGGACTGAGCACGCCCCCATTCTCATCGACGGGGCTATAGTGGAGCAGGTTGAGAGCTTCAAGTTCCTTGGTGTCCACATCACCAACAAACTAACATGGTCCAAGCTCACCAAGACAGTCGTGAAGAGGGCACGACAAAACCCATTCCCCCTAAGGAGACTGAAAAGATTTGGCATGGGTCCTCAGATCCTCAAAAGGTTCTACATCTGCACCATCGAGAGCATCCTGACTGGTTGCATCACTGCCTGGTATGGCAACTGCTCGGCCTCCGACCGCAAGGCACTACAGAGGGTAGTGCGTACGGCCCAGTACATCACTGGGGCCAGGCTTCCTGGCATCCAGGACCTCTATACCAGGCGGTGTCAGAGTAAGGCCCTGAAAATTGTCAAAGACTCCAGCCACCCTAGTCATAGACTGTTCTCTCTGCTACCGCACGGCAAGCGGTACCGGAGCGCCAAGTCTAGGTCTAAGAAGCTTTAAACAGCTTCTACCCCCAAGCCATAAGACTCCTGAACATCTAATCAAATGGTTAACTAGACTATTTGCATTGCCCCCCCCCCCCCCCGATCATTGTAGTAACCTGTCTGTGCTGATCACTGTAGTAATCTGTCTGTGCTGATCATTGTTGTAATCGTTCTGTGCTGATCATTGTAATAACCTGTCTGTGCTGATCATTGTAGTAATCTGTCTGTGCTGATCGTTGTAATAACCTGTATGTGCTGATCATTGTAATAACCTGTCTGTGCTGATCATTGTAGTAATCTGTCTGTGCTGATCGTTGTAATAACCTGTATGTGCTGATCATTGTAATAACCTGTCTGTGCTGATCATTGTTGTAATCTGTCTGTGCTGATCATTGTTGTAATCTGTCTGTGCTGATCATTGTAGTAATCTGTCTGTGCTGATCGTTGTAGTAATCTGTCTGTGCTGATCGTTGTAGTGGTATACTACTTGTATGCACTCTTATGCAAATGCCTCATCGTCCTGCATGCTCCTGATAACAACTTGGCGGCCATGTTGAATGAATGTCATGGAGGGACATGGGGAGTGACATACTGTATGGTGCAGGCTCTGTTGGCTCAATGTGTGTGTGTGTGGTTGCCTGGTGTGGGGATGTTCTCTGGCCATGAGAGGCCTCTTTGTGCGGCCAAGTCACTTGCTCCTGTGTGGAACTTGACATCCCCGAGCACAGTGGAACAAGTGCACAGTGTGTAGGAGGGACCAGGGCCAGAGAAAAAGGGGGGATGGAGGGAAATGGGGGGGGATGGAGGGATGGAGGGAGGAGGGGAGGCGCCTTGGAGGAGGAGGCTGGAGAGCATTGAGCGCCATCTGCTGTTTGGTCACACTCTGTGACGTCAGTTACCCACATGCATTTTCTCCTTGGTGTTGTTGGCCACCGCTATGAGGTCACTGGAAACTGATGCACCAGATGTTAATCCGTTTTTTTAAGGAGTCAAATCAGTGAAGGATTAACAGAATAGTGCTCATTATCTCCAGATATATCCCTCGTAACAATTGGATAACAGCACAGTGATAAATAATTGATTGCATTTAAAACCAGGTCTTGATCTGAACCAATCATATGCTGTATATCATTTTATGTTTACCAAACATTCATGAATCATTGATTAACAGCAGCAGAATGATGAAGACAGAATGTATGAGACAACAGATGTATCATGTGGTTTCACAGACTCATGGTGACACACTGATGGATTCTATTTAGAGTGGGTCTTTAGTAAGATCATCCGATCAATAGGAATGACATTAGTTTTCTCAGCAGTTAATAGCCAATCGATGGCCAGAGAAGATTATGGGAGTCCTGCTGGATAAGAGCACTGTGATGATTGGTATCACAATGATAAGACAGGACTTGAAGCGAAGTGTCTTGTGTGTGTGTGTGTGTGTGTGTGTGTGTGTGTGTGTGTGTGTGTGTGTGTGTGTGTGTGTGTGTGTGTGTGTGTGAGTGTGTGTGTGTGTGTGTGTGTGTGTGTGTGTGTGTGTGTGGGTGGGTGTGTGTGTGTGTGTGTGTGTGTGTGTGTGTGTGTGTGTGTGGGTGTGTGTGTGTGTGTGTGTGTGTGTGTGTGTCTGTGTGTGTGTGACCACAAGGCACCAGCAGCAGTGAACCAGGCCCCCTGAGGATGTTGGTTGCACTGTCAGGCCGAGTCAGAAATCACAGACACAGCTTGATTCTCTGCCACCTTCCCTGGAGAGACCCACACACACACACGGCCCGCTGCCTCATCACCCCAGGAGACAGTGCTGAAGTTGGGGCTGAATGGCCAAGCAGCTGGGTGGCTAGGCACCACATCAACCCTCCAGCCTGCTCTTTAAGTTCACTGAGAGCCTGAAGCGTTGTTAGTCCTGGGTAGAGATGGTTTTTTTCTCCATCCAATTTTCCAGCCGGAGCACACATGAGCTGGTTCTCGCTCTTAGAGCTGTTTGAGAGCGCCCTGGGTTATACCCTGGCAAAGCCAAGCCGTCACTAGGAGGATGGAGGCCAGAGAGTAGGTCACAGATAGGCCATGACTGTCTCAGTGTCACGCCAGCCTGACTTCAAATCAGATTGGATCTTTAGGAAGCTGTCACCAGATATAACAGGGAAGGGCTGGATGGTGGATGGTAGATACAGTCTCTATCACAGTGAAGGGCTGGATGTGGATGGTAGATACAGTCTCTATCACAGTGAAGGGCTGGACGTGGATGGTAGATACAGTCTCTATCACAGTGAAGGGCTGGACGTGGATGGTAGATACAGTCTCTATCACAGTGAAGGGCTGGATGGTGGATGGTGCATACAGTCTCTGTAGTGTACACTCTGAAATGCCTCCAAGGGAGTGTCTTCCTACCAGTGAACAGGGTGAGAAACACATCCCCTGACATTTAATGCACCGTGGAGTTGAATAAGAAGCCAACTAACCTCTTTCTTCATCTTTCTTTTTCTCTCTCTCTTCCTCTGTCTGTCTCTCTCTCCTTCTAGGGCCAGTAGAGCAGCTAAACAACACGTTTTGTGTTATCTCTCTAATGACCGTGAATGTGGCCAGGAGCACGCATGGAGCACAGGTAGGTCTATGTGAGATAATGTAGTGTTGTGTCTTGAAAACACAAATGATCTCAGCTGGAATTGCACCATTATTTCAATCGAATAACTCAATTGTCACCTGACAGGAGATTTTCTGCTCCTCTGTTTCAGATTTTTCTCAAAGGGGGCTAGATTCTAACAGATCTGCGCTAGCCGACACCCGCATAGCGGTTGTTTTGGCGGTGAAGGAGGTGGAACTGTGTTAGAGCGGTCAAATCCACAAGCGGCTCCTGGCATTATACCTAAAGAGGACACTGTTTTTGGCGGCACGGAGTCACATTAACACTAGAAGCGCCAATTGAGTCATTTTGACTTAATATGAATTTAAAATGTTGATACTGTATCTCTGCCACGCCCCCCTCCGTGCTTGACTTTTCCTAAATAAGTATATTTAACACAGGTATGTTGTTAGAATTTTGATATCACAAACAGAATTTGTGTTTTAAGCAGTTTTAAGAGGACTTTTTTTTTCCACGGAGCACCAAAGTATTTTTTCTCAAATCCTCCTCCAGAGTCACATGCAGGTAAAACCATTTCAAAATATCACTATTTCCAAGATTAACCACTGTTCCCTGCGCTTCACACGTGAGCATGCGGCAACAGATAACTTACAGTAACATAAACTAATGAAAATGCTATGGTGTTCTTTGAAATAATATTTTTTTCATATTCTAATGTTACCCAAGACCTTCATAAACACAACCAAATGTACATTTTCCCGATAGCATATATGAAATATATTTATTAGACTGTTAGAATGTTGGAGTCAAAATGACTCCTTATTGGCTCAGTGGGGTCCCTCGAGGCCCGGCTTTACTAAAGTTTTCTTTTTAATTTTTTAATTTTATTTTTTTTCGGGGGGGATGGATCAGCTTAATATTGCAGATAGATTGTATCTTCTATCAATGTAATTGTCTGCATCACTTCCAATCCCCCATGTTTTTTAATTTTTTTTATATATATATTCCCCTTTATTACTTTTCAACCCCACCATCCTTTCCCTACTTGGAGTAAATTAGTGAACAACAACGCCCAGGCCTCTACTTCCGGTCTATACTTACTATCTACACCTTATGGACAGAGTTAATTTTACAATAATTCTATATCTATATATATATATATATATATATATACATATATATATATATATATTTATTTTTTTTTGCTCCTGAACTTCTTCTACTCTCAACCTCTCCGATCATTTTCATGATGTCCATCCGGTTTGCTTCTAAATGCCATATCTTTCTAACTGTGCTCTTTCCCAAAAGCTCCCAACATACAACCTATATACTTATTATGGACACAGTATGCTTACATTATTAGCTATCTTTGTTATTATTTGTTGTTATTTGTTATTAGTCCCATCCTTCAACTCTATTCAATACCTCCCATCTATCTCTTAACACCATCCATATAGGATTTCTATTTGCCATATATATTTCAACCGTACTGTGATGTTTTACAAAAGTTCTGAACCTTTCTATTCTCATTGCTTCTACAGATTGTGAATTAAAAATAAACATTTTTGCTAAAAGTATTATTATATTATTGATTGATTGACTATGACTTTTCAGATCACCCAGTAATGCTATCTGCAAGGTTAGTTCCAGGTAAATATTGCAATCCTTTAGCCATTCCTGGACCTGTGTCCAAAAACAAGCTACAAATGGACAGAACCAAAACAAATGATCTAATGATTCTATCTCTTCACAGCAAAATCTGCAGAGCTGGGAAGATTGTATCCCCTATATAAATAACATTCTATTGGTAGCAAGAATTTTATATAATAAATTAAATTGAAAGATTCTAATTTTTGAATCCGGTGTCGTTTTGCGTGTCAGTTCATAAACACTATGCCATGGGATCGGTACGTCAAAGATCTCTTCCCAACTATTTTGCAATCTATATGGGACGGCTGTCAATCCTTTGGTCCTTAAGTGAAACTGATATACTTTTTTATTTATCACAGTTTTCCTTAACCAATTATGTTCTTTAATGCAAGGCCGACAGACAAGTTCCTTACTTTCTCCCCCTTCAACTTTCCTCTTCCACTTTTGCGGTAAGACTGCAATTATTTGGTTATAATTTTGGGTAGAGCAGACATTTCCATATGTTTTTGTTAGCTGCATGTGCGACATAACTCCACCAGTCCTACTGATGATATCATTTACGAAGATTATACCTTTTTTAAACATTCTGTCAAAAAATAAAGGTTTTTTGTCAATTAGTATATTTGATTTTAACCACAATATTTGTTGCATTATTTGTTCTGTCGTTTCTGGAGGATTAAATTGAAATTGCAACCAACTTTCTATGGCTTGTTTTAGAAATAGTGACATTTGGGAGATTATTTCCTTTTCAAATAACTGAAAGTGAGAGGTTGTAATCTGAATAAAGGGAAAAAGGCCTTTCTTGAACAGTGGGTGAGACAATCTTACTAATTTGCTTGAGAACCAGTTCGGATTTAAGTATAACTTTTGGATGACTGACGATTTTAGTGATAGGTCTAATGCTTTAATATTTAATAATTTCTGTCCTCCGAATTCATATTCATTATATAAATATGCTCTTTTAATTTTGTCTGGCTTGCCGTTCCAAATAAAATTGAATATTTTTTTCTCATATAATTTAAAAAACTGTTTGCTAGGCGTAGGCAAGACCATAAGCAAATAGGTAAACTGGGATAATACTAAAGAGTTAATCAGGGTGATTTTTCCACAAATTGACAGGTATTTTCCTTTCCATGGTAGTAAGATCTTATCTATTTTTGCTAACTTTCTATTAAAATTTATTGAAGTGAGATCATTTATTTCCTTTGGGATATGTATTCCGAGTATATCTACATCACCATCAGACCATTTTATTGGTAAACTACATGGTAATGTAAAAATTGTATTTTTTAGTGATCCAATACGTAATATAGTACATTTGTCATAATTTGGTTTTAATCCAGAGAGGTTAGAAAATGTATCTAGATCCTCTATGAGGCTGTGGAGGGATTCTAGTTGTGGATCTAAAAGAAAACATGAATCATCTGCGTACAATGACACCTTTGTTTTTAAGCCCTGTATTTCTAATCCTCTGATATTATTATTGGATCTGATTTTAATAGCTAACATCTCGATGGCCACAATAAATAGATATGCCGATAGTGGACAACCTTGTTTCACTCCTCTTGACAGTTTAAAACTTTCTGAGAAATAGCCATTATTTACTATTTTACACCTAGGGTTACTATACATGATTTTGACCCATTTTATAAGAGATTCTCCAAAATTGAAATGCTCCAGGCATTTATATATAAATTCCAGTCGAACTTTATCAAATGCCTTTTCGAAGTCTGCTATGAATAGCAGGCCTGGTTTCCCATATTTTCCATAGTGTTCTATTGTTTCCAATACTTGCCTTATATTATCTCCAATGTATCTTCCATGTAAAAAACCTGTCTGATTAGAATGAATAATATCCGACAATACCTTTTTAATTCTATGCGCTATACATTTTGCTAGGATTTTTGCATCACAACACTGAAGTGTAAGTGGCCTCCAATTTTGTAAATGGACTGGATCTTTATATTTTCCACTTGTATCCTGTTTCAGTAATAATGAGATCAGACCTTCTTCTTGAGTGTCAGATAATCTACCATTTACATAGGAGTGGTTAAAACATGCTAATAACGGTCCTCTTAGTATATCAAAAAAGGTTTGGTATACCTCGATGGGTATGCCATCCAACCCTGGAGTTTTCCCGGATTTAAAGTCTTTAATTGCATCCAAAAGTTCCTCCTCTGTAATTTCACCATCACATGAGTCTTTCTGTGTGGCTGTTAATTTGACATTATCAATAGAAAAAAAATCTCTACAATTAGCTTCAGTTAGAGGAGATGGAGGCGACTGAAAAGAAAACATATGCTTAAAATACTTTGTTTCTTCCTTCAAAATATCATTAGGTGAATTATGGGTGACTCCGTCAATTGTAACCAGTTTCATTAAGTTCTTTTTGGTAGCATTCCTATGTTGAAGATTAAAAAAGAATTTTGTGCATTTTTCCCCATATTCCATCCAGTTTGCTTTATTTTTATAATATATTACACTTGATCTTTCTTGAATAAGTTTTTCCATTTCTTTTTGTTTTTCCTCTAATTTATTCTGAGCCTCTATGTTACAGTTTTTATTGCCATCTATCTGTTCTGTTAGACTTTCTATTTCCTTTCTTAGTATAAACTCTTTTGACCTAAATTGCTTTTGTTTTCGAGATGAGTACTGAATTGCATGGCCTCTAAAGGCACATTTAAAGGTGTCCCATACAATAAGGGGATTCGCTGTACCTATGTTATGTTGGAAAAAGTCAGTTATAAATTCCTTTGTTCTAATTATAAATAAATTATCATCTAATAGGCTTTGATTAAATTTCCAATATCCTCGCCCACGTGGAAATTCAGTCAGAGTAATGTATATGCCTATTATATGATGGTCCGACCGCATTCTGTCCCCTATCAACACTTTTTTTTACTTTTGGTGCCAACGAGAATGAGATAAGAAAGAAGTCAAGACGACTAGCTTGATTCAGTCTCCGCCATGTATATCTCACTAGATCAGCATATTTAAGCCTCCATATATCTACTAGTTCTAATGTATCCATGACATTCACAATTTCCTTAAGAGCATGTGGGTGATTGTTTGTGGTGTGATTTCCTTTTCGGTCCATTGAGCTATTTAAAACAGTATTATAATCCCCCACCATAATAATATTGTCTTGAGTTGCTTGCAGGCTTGATAATTTATTATATATATTGTCAAAGAATTGTGGATCATCATTATTTGGTCCGTAAAGGTTAATGAGCCATATCTGTTTATGGTCCAATACCATATTTAAAATAATCCATCTACCTTGCGTATCTATTTGGACAATTTGCACATTCGGATCGAAATTACTATTAATTAATATCATCACCCCTTTTGAATTTCTTTGCCCATGGGAGAAGTATATTTCCCCCCCCATTCTTTTTTCCACGCTACTTCATCTCGAATTGTTGAATGAGTTTCCTGTATACAATAGATATTATATTCCTTCTCTTTGAGCCATGTAAATATTGTTCTTCTTTTGTTATTATCAGCTAAGCCATTACAATTATAACTGGCTATACTTATTTCACCATACACCATAATGAGATACAAGTTTCAAGTCTATTTATCATTATATATGTTTGTAAATTTACCAATAAAAAATAGCGTAATGATTGAGTGTCCATATAGCTGTACCGTGATATTTGCATTGCTACGGAGTACCCTTCAATTGTTCTCCACTAATTCCCCCGCTAAAGCCCCTCCCCATCCCAAGTTGAGCCGTCATCCCAGTGATCAGCATCCCACCCACGTCCCTCCGTATCCCTAAGGCCCCGAGAGGCCAGGACCCATCCATCGAAAACAGCACACAGTGCCACCCACAAAACAGAAGCAGGTTAACCGCCAAAAGCATTTCCAATGCTTTCACCTCTATATATATATATATCTACAGTGGGGAAAAAAAGTATTTAGTCAGCCACCAATTGTGCAAGTTCTCCCACTTAAAAAGATGAGAGAGGCCTGTAATTTTCATCATAGGTACACGTCAACTATGACAGACAAAATGAGAGAAAAAAATCCAGAAAATCACATTGTAGGATTTTTTATGAATTGATGTGCAAATTATGGTGGAAAATAAGTATTTGGTCACCTACAAACAAGCAAGATTTCTGGCTCTCACAGACCTGTAACTTCTTCTTTAAGAGGCTCCTCTGTCCTCCACTCGTTACCTGTATTAATGGCACCTGTTTGAACATGTTATCAGTATAAAAGACACCTGTCCACAACCTCAAACAGTCACACTCCAAACTCCACTATGGCCAAGACCAAAGAGCTGTCAAAGGACACCAGAAACAAAATTGTAGACCTGCACCAGGCTGGGAAGACTGAATCTGCAATAGGTAAGCAGCTTGGTTTGAAGAAATCAACTATGAGAGCAATTATTAGGAAATGGAAGACATACAAGACCACTGATAATGTGCCTCGATCTGGGGCTCCACGCAAGATCTCACCCCGTGGGGTCAAAATGATCACAAGAATGGTGAGCAAAAATCCCAAAACCACACGGGGGGACCTAGTGAATGACCTGCAGAGAGCTGGGACCAAAGTAACAAAGCCTACCATCAGTAACACACTACGCCGCCAGGGACTCAAATCCTGCAGTGCCAGACGTGTCCCCCTGCTTAAGCCAGTACATGTCCAGGCCCGTCTGAAGTTTGCTAGAGTGCATTTGGATGATCCAGAAGAGGATTGGGAGAATGTCATATGGTCAGATGAAACCAAAATATAACTTTTTGGTAAAAACTCAACTCGTCGTGTTTGGAGGACAAAGAATGCTGAGTTGCATCCAAAGAACACCATACCTACTGTGAAGCATGGGGGTGGAAACATCATGCTTTGGGGCTGTTTTTCTGCAAAGGGACCAGGATGACTGATCCGTGTAAAGGAAAGAATGAATGGGGCCATGTATCGTGAGATTTTTAGTGAAAACCTCCTTCCATCAGCAAGGGCATTGAAGATGAAACGTGGCTGGGTCTTTCAGTATGACAATGATCCCAAACACACCGCCCGGGCAACGAAGGAGTGGCTTCGTAAGAAGCATTTCAAGGTCCTGGAGTGGCCTAGCCAGTCTCCAGATCTCAACTCCATAGAAAATATTTGGAGAGAGTTGAAAGTCCATGTTGCCCAGCGACAGCCCCAAAACATCACTGCTCTAGAGGAGATCTGCATGGAGGAATGGGCCAAAATACCAGCAACAGTGTGTGAAAACCTTGTGAAGACTTTCAGAAAACGTTTGACCTGTGTCATTGCCAACAAAGGGTATATAACAAAGTATTGACAAACTTTTGTCATTGACCAAATACTTATTTTCCACCATAATTTGCTAATCAATTCATTAAAAATCCTACAATGTGATTTTCTGGATTTTTTTTTCTCATTTTGTCTGTCATAGTTGATGTGTACCTATGATGAAAATTACAGGCCTCTCTCATCTTTTTAAGTGGGAGAACTTGCACAATTGGTGGCTGACTAAATACTTTCTTTCCCCACTATATATAACTATTTTTTTTATTTTTATTATGCATATCCTATTTTCCATCCTTATCAATTAATATGCGTAATAATGTCGGCAGTTCACGCATAGGATTCTAACATATAACCAGGATTGCCATTGTATTACATTTAATTCATTGACAAGCAATTATTATCCTAGCAAATAATTCCCGCGGTCCATCCCATACCCCCCCCCCCCAACATCCCCCCCCCCCCCCCCACAACAGATGCCAGACAAGCACACACGCACATACTCACATACTCCAACACACTCAACCCCCCTCCTCCACAATCCACCATAAATTCCGATACTCAACGGCTGTTATATCCCAGAGCCCAACTCGAGAAATAACTTGATCTACGAGTGCACATACAGTTAAAGCTGATTGAGAAAGCATGCAGATTGAGCAGAAATTAATAACAATGTGAGATTTGATTAATCTACTTAATCTATGTCAAGTCCTAGGTGATGGAGATCAGATCCACCCTCTTCACCTGAGACACAAACACTCTGATCCCCTGTTGTAACCATTTTCCCAAGCATCTCCATGCGGTCAGACCTTTGATTATTTTGTGCCACCTGGGCCACAATGATAAACCCCCTCTCTGATTGTCCGAGTGTGACCCCCTCCCCATGGGTTACTGCAGCCAGTGTTGCCAGCACTGCCACTACCTGGGTGGGCGTACCCCACCGGAATCCCCACCGGCTAGGTAAAAGGTCGTCAAGGTTCTCATTAGCAGCTTTGAGAATTTCCTTGTATATTATGCTCTCCCATCAGGGGGCTCTGGCTTTGTAGGACCAACCCTGCCAGGCAGGCTCAGAATCTTGAGGGGGCGGTGCTGCTCAAGTAGGTCTCTGACCGCATTTATTTCTCTGTTTAGGCTGCATATTCACAGCAGGTCCATAAAATAGATGGGAACTTCTCTTTGGTGTATGGGTCACTCAGGTGGGTGTCCAGGTTATAGGGTTAGGGATCTTTCCATCATGATAGGACAATGAATAATTAGATTAGATGTATACTATATTTAAAAATGTATATCCCTCATCTACATAAAATTGAAAGCTCTCTCTCTCACCACCCCTGTTCATAGACCCCCGGTCGGCTCTGGGATATGCAACCATTTCCCCTCTCACTCACTTAACGCCGCACCTTTTCAAACACAAAAATGCACACCACATGGTTGACTGCGGAAGAAATGGGCCGAGCGTGCAAATGCACCCGCATCCACATCTGCCGCAAGGGGGAAAGGACGCCAGAGAGAACACAGGACCAACCACAACAACCATCCGCCAAAACAACAACCTCCCGCCAAAAAATCCATTTTCTAATTATTTGTATATAAAGATGTATTATTCTGCTTGTTATATCGTTTTATCCATTTATAAAATACTATACTTACTATAAATGTTATTTAATATTACAATCCCTATCATTGCTAGTATCAGGTGCTCCAATATTTGACTCCTCTATTACAACTTTTAGAATAGCCATGGAGTAGTCTTTGTGTCTCTGAACATTTGGTTGTCAATATATAATTTATCCACCACTAGTGCAACACGTTTCCCTTTTAATCTGTTTTCCTTGAAGATTGGATACAGAACTTTGTGCCTTTCTACAATCTCCTTCGCTTTACTAATGTTAAGAGAAATCCCACACAGCCTTGTTTACAAGTGAGAGCACTGGCATGTGAGCAACACACTATCACAGATTATTGTGAAATAGACACAAATTACTCATTCGATATTTGTGACAGGTACACGAAAAAGTACATTTTCTTGTGTCCAGTACATGATTTTCTTCATAATAATTCAAATTTGTGGTGGCTAATGTTAGCTAGGCTAGGGGTTAAGGTTAGGGGTAAGGGGTAATGTTAGGGTTAGGGTAAGGGTTATGTAACATGCTAGCTAAGTAGTTAAAGGGTTAAGGTTAGGGTTAGCTAACATTCTAGCTAAGTAGTTAAAGGGTTAAGGTTAGGGTTAGCTAATATGCTAGCTAAGTAGTTAAAGGGTTAAGGTTAGGGTTAGCTAACATGCTAGCTAAGTAGTTAAAGGGTTAAGGTTAGGGTTAGCTAACATGCTAGCTAAGTAGTTAAAGGGTAAAGGTTAGGGTTAGCTAATATGCTAGCTAAGTAGTTAAAGGGTTAAGGTTAGGGTTAGCTAACATGCTAGCTAAGTAGTTAACGAGTTAAGGTTAGGGTTAGCTAACATGCTAGCTAAGTAGATAAAAAGTAGCAAGTAGTTGCAAAAATAGCTAAAATGCTAAAGTTGTCCATCACCTTCGCGTTATACACCCACCAATCCTCCTCGAGCAACCTCCCTCCTATTGTTTCTGTCTTACCTTCATCTGTGATTGAAATGCACTGCATACAAAATCGTTTGTTGGACACACTTATTTTAAATGTTTTGTGTGTCTGTCACCAATTTCGCATTTGTAATTCGTATCTATTTCACGAGAATTCTTGATAATGGATTGATGTGAATTTAGGCTAATATAAATCCTCATTATTTTGTTACATTTGAGAGTCATTATTTCTATAGAGCAGACATCTGAGTTGAGTTGAGAGTCATTATTTCTATAGAGCAGACATCTGAGTTGAGTTGAGAGTCATTATTTCTATAGAGCAGACATCTGAGTTGAGTTGAGAGTCATTATTTCTATAGAGCAGACATCTGAGTTGAGTTGAGAGTCATTATTTCTATAAAGCAGACATCTGAGTTGAGTTGAGAGTCATTATTTCTATAGAGCAGACATCTGAGTTGAGTTGAGAGTCATTATTTCTATAGAGCAGACATCTGAGTTGAGTTGAGAGTCATTATTTCTATAGAGCAGACATCTGAGTTGAGTTGAGAGTCATTATTTCTATAGAGCAGACATCTGAGTTGAGTTGAGAGTCATTATTTCTATAGAGCAGACATCTGAGTTGAGTTGAGAGTCATTATTTCTATAGAGCAGACATCTGAGTTGAGTTGAGAGTCATTATTTCTATAGAGCAGACATCTGAGTTGAGTTGAGAGTCATTATTTCTATAGAGCAGACATTTGAGTTGAGTTGAGAGTCATTATTTCTATAAAGCAGACATTTTCTCCTTCTGAACTTCTAACACGAGTGGGATGGGTGTGGCTTCGTGAAAATGACCACAAGAGCAGCCGCTCACCGATTTGACAGCTCTAACACAGTTACACCTCCGACACCGCCAAAACATCCAGACAGAGTTCAACTGGCCTTTATCTATTCGCTATACAGTGCATTCGGAAAGTATTCAGACCTCTTGACTTTTTCCACATTTTGTTACGTTATTCTAAAATGGATTTAATTTTTTTAAGCCTCATCAATCTACACACAATACCCCATAATGACAAAGTGAAAACAGGTTTTTAGAAATGTTTGCACATTTATATAAAAAACTGAAATACCTTATTTACAAAAGTATTCAGACCCTTTGCTATGAGACTAGAAATTGAGCTCAGGTGCATCCTGTTTCCATTGATCATTCTTGAGCAGTTTCTACAACTTGATTGGAGTCCACCTGTGGTAAATTCAATTGATTGGACATGATTTGGAAAGGCACAGACCTGTCTATTTAAGGTGCCACAGTTGACAGTGCATGTCAGAGCGAAAACCAAGCCATGAGGTCGAAGGAATTGTCCGTAGAGGTCTGAGACAGGATTGTGTCGAGGCACAGACAGTGGGGGAAAAAAGTATTTAGTCAGCCACCAATTGTGCAAGTTCTCCCACTTAAAAAGATGAGAGAGGCCTGTAATTTTCATCAAAGGTACACGTCAACTATGACAGACAAATTGAGATTTTTTTTTCCAGAAAATCACATTGTAGGATTTTTTATGAATTTATTTGCAAATTATGGTGGAAAATAAGTATTTGGTCACCTACAAACAAGCAAGATTTCTGGCTCTCACAGACCTGTAACTTCTTCTTTAAGAGGCTCCTCTGTCCTCCACTCGTTACTTGTATTAATAACACCTGTTTGAACTTGTTATTAGTATAAAAGACACCTGTCCACAACCTCAAACAGTCACACTCCAAACTCCACAATGGCCAAGACCAAAGAGCTGTCAAAAGACACCAGAAACAAAATTGTAGACCTGCACCAGGCTGGGAAGACTGAATCTGCAATAGGTAAGCAGCTTGGTTTGAAGAAATCAACTGTGGGAGCAATTATTAGGAAATGGAAGACATACAAGACCACTGATAATCTCCCTCGATCTGGGGCTCCACGCAAGATCTCACCCCGTGGGGTCAAAATGATCACAAGAACGGTGAGCAAAAATCCCAGAACCACACTGGGGGACCTAGTGAATGACCTGCAGAGAGCTGGGACAAAAGTAACAAAGCCTACCATCAGTAACACACTACGCCGCCAAGGGACTCAAATCCTGCAGTGCCAGACGTGTCCCCCTGCTTAAGCCAGTACATGTCCAGGCCCGTCTGAAGTTTGCTAGAGTGCATTTGGATGATCCAGAAGAGGATTGGGAGAATGTCATATGGTCAGATGAAACCAAAATATAACTTTTTGGTAAAAACTCAACTCGTCGTGTTTGGAGGACAAAGAATGCTGAGTTGCATCCAAAGAACACCATACCTACTGTGAAGCATGGGGGTGGAAACATCATGCTTTGGGGCTGTTTTTCTGCAAAGGGACCAGGACGACTGATCCGTGTAAAGGAAAGAATGAATGGGGCCATGTATCGTGAGATTTTGAGTGAAAACCTCCTTCCATCAGCAAGGGCATTGAAGATGAAACGTGGCTGGGTCTTTCAGCATGACAATGATCCCAAACACACCGCCCGGGCAACGAAGGAGTGGCTTCCTAAGAAGCATTTCAAGGTCCTGGAGTGGCCTAGCCAGTCTCCAGATCTCAACCCCATTGAAAATCTTTGGAGGGAGTTGAAAGTCCGTGTTGCCCAGCGACAGCCCCAAAACATCACTGCTCTAGAGGAGATCTGCATGGAGGAATGGGCCAAAATACCAGCAACAGTGTGTGAAAACCTTGTGAAGACTTACAGAAAACGTTTGACCTGTGTCATTGCCAACAAAGGGTATATAACAAAGTATTGAGAAACCTTTGTTATTGACCAAATACTTATTTTCCACCATAATTTGCAAATAAATTCATTAAAAATCCTACAATGTGATTTTCTGGATTTTTTGTTCTCATTTTGTCTGTCATAGTTGACGTGTACATATTATGAAAATTACAGGCCTCTCTCATCTTTTTAAGTGGGAGAACTTGCACAATTGGTGGCTGACTAAATACTTTTTTCCCCCACTGTATCTAGGGAAGGGTACCAACAAATGTGTGACTGATCCTTATCTACTGGCTATACATGGTGTGACTGATCCTTATCTACTGGCTATACATGGTGTGACTGATCCTTATCTACTGGCTATACATGGTGTGACTGATCCTTATCTACTGGCTATACATGGTGTGACTGATCCTTATCTACTGGCTATACATGGTGTGACTGATCCTTATCTACTGGCTATACATGGTGTGACTGATCCTTATCTACTGGCTATACATGGTGTGACTGTACAGATGATAGAATGTGACAGGGACACTGCTGGCCACGGGGGTGGGTCACTCTGGGGGGACAGAGTGGGTCAGGATGGCGCTGGGGAAAGGTCATCGCCATGGAGCAGCTGTCTGCCACATCACTCTGAGACTGCGTGGAAGAGCTGCCTGTGTGTGTGTGTGTGTGTGTGTGTGTGTGTGTGTGTGTGTGTGTGTGTGTGTGTGTGTGTGTGTGAGTGCGTCTGTGTGTCTGTGTGTTTGGGAGAACAAATGGAGACTTCACCTTTAGATGATCCAGTACACCTGGTGTGTGTTATTCAAGGCCTGTCCATCCATCACACAGGGGAGGCCACACCATTTATCAAGGGCAATGGGAAATAGGGAACGTTTGGGGGTGAGAGTGATAGCTGGTTGCTAATAGGGTTACGGAGTGACCGCACTGCAGTCCCTTCAAGCCAGCGTTAGCATATAACAATAAGATTAGGCTAACGCTAGCATATAGCAAGGGGAGATTGTGCTTGTGATATGGCTAAATGCTATTTGTCAGAGAGGGCCGTCATTCAAGAAATCAAAACGGTTGATATTCAATCAATCATAACATCGACAAAGTAATAAATAATACTAGCGATTCATCAATTGTAAAAACAAATACACTGAATTACTACATAGCGTAAATCAATCAGCTCAACCAACAAGCAAATCATTGAAATAATAATCTGAATGATGTGAGGCTATCATTCATATACCTGTGTTGTAATATAGATAATCCATGACCAATAAGAAGAGAGTATGTACCAGTGCCTTCATTTCACCAAATGGTTAATATGATCAATCTACCAAATGTCATATTGCTATCAGTGTTAATAAAACAGGCTGTTTGGTTATTGGACCAATCCCCCACAGAGTTAATGAGGCATGAACGTGATCAAATTATTTTACAACACAATAACAACAACAAAGGTGGTTTATTTTCTGCTCAACACTAATGAGTTTAATTAACTAGAGTGTTTATCGTGGGGTGACCTTATCATTAATCTATTGCTGAATGACTGCTTAATTAATGAGTCATATGTTTCATATTCTAGGGGGCTATTTTGGTGCATGGGGAACTCTCCTAAAGATTATTGTTATTCAACATTGAACGCTATGAGTGAGATATAAGCTATGGAACAACTGCCAAAATATCAAAGCAAAGAATGGTTGGATTCGTAGTTCTCTCATTCTTGGCTAAGGACTACAGGTTGTCATGTTGTTTCTGTCTCTCTCTGTTTCACCATCTTTAACTTTCTGTTTCACCATCTTTAACTCTCTGTTTCACCATCTTTAACTCTCTGTTTCACATCATTAACTCTCTGAGTCTCTCTGTTTCACCATCTTTAACTCTCTGTTTCAACTTCTTTAACTCTCTGTTTCACCATCTTTAACTCTCTGTTTCATCGTCATTAACTTTCTGTGTCTCTCTGTTTCACCATCTTTAACTCTCTGTTTCACCATCTTTAACTCTCTGTTTCACCATCATTAACTCTCTGTTTCACCATCTTTAACTCTCTGTTTCACCATCTTTAACTCTCTTTGTCTCTCTGTTTCACCTTCAATAACTCTCTGTTTCACCATATTTAACTCTCTGTTTCAACATCTTTAACGCTCTGTTTCACCATCTTTAACTCTCTGTTTCACCATCTTTAACTCTCTGTTTCACCATCATCAACTCTCTGTTTCACCATCTTTAACTCTCTTTGTCTCTCTGTTTCACCATCTTTAACTCTCTGTTTCACCTTCAATAACTCTCTGTTTCACCATCTTTAACTCTCTGTTTCACCATCTTTAACTCTCTGTTTCACCATCATCAACTCTCTGTTTCACCATCTTTAACTCTCTGTTTCACATCATTAACTCTCGGAGTCTCTCTGTTTCACCATCTTTAACTCTCTGTTTCAACTTCTTTAACTCTCTGTTTCACCATCTTTAACTCTCTGTTTCATCGTCATTAACTTTCTGTGTCTCTCTGTTTCACCATCTTTAACTCTCTGTTTCACCATCTTTAACTCTCTGTTTCACCATCATTAACTCTCTGTTTCACCATCTTTAACTCTCTGTTTCACCATCTTTAACTCTCTGTTTCACCATCTTTAACTCTCTTTGTCTCTCTGTTTCACCTTCAATAACTCTCTGTTTCACCATATTTAACTCTCTGTTTCAACATCTTTAACGCTCTGTTTCACCATCTTTAACTCTCTGTTTCACCATCTTTAACTCTCTGTTTCACCATCATCAACTCTCTGTTTCACCATCTTTAACTCTCTGTTTCATCGTCATTAACTTTCTGTGTCTCTCTGTTTCACCATCTTTAACTCTCTGTTTCACCATCTTTAACTCTCTGTTTCACCATCATTAACTCTCTGTTTCACCATCTTTAACTCTCTGTTTCACCATCTTTAACTCTCTTTGTCTCTCTGTTTCACCTTCAATAACTCTCTGTTTCACCATATTTAACTCTCTGTTTCAACATCTTTAACGCTCTGTTTCACCATCTTTAACTCTCTGTTTCACCATCTTTAACTCTCTGTTTCACCATCATCAACTCTCTGTTTCACCATCTTTAACTCTCTTTGTCTCTCTGTTTCACCATCTTTAACTCTCTGTTTCACCTTCAATAACTCTCTGTTTCACCATCTTTAACTCTCTGTTTCACCATCTTTAACTCTCTGTTTCACCATCATCAACTCTCTGTTTCACCATCTTTAACTCTCTGTTTCACATCATTAACTCTCTGAGTCTCTCTGTTTCACCATCTTTAACTCTCTGTTTCAACTTCTTTAACTCTCTGTTTCACCATCTTTAACTCTCTGTTTCATCGTCATTAACTTTCTGTGTCTCTCTGTTTCACCATCTTTAACTCTCTGTTTCACCATCTTTAACTCTCTGTTTCACCATCATTAACTCTCTGTTTCACCATCTTTAACTCTCTGTTTCACCATCTTTAACTCTCTTTGTCTCTCTGTTTCACCATCTTTAACTATCTGTTTCACCTTCAATAACTCTCTGTTTCACCATCTTTAACTCTCTGTTTCACCATCTTTAACGTTCTGTTTCACCATCTTTAACTCTCTGTTTCACCATCTTTAACTCTCTGTTTCACCATCATCAACTCTCTGTTTCACCATCTTTAACTCTCTTTGTCTCTCTGCTTCACCATCTTTAACTCTCTGTTTCACCTTCAATAACTCTCTGTTTCACCATCTTTAACTCTCTGTTTCACCATCTTTAACTCTCTGTTTCACCATCATCAACTCTCTGTTTCACCATCTTTAACTCTCTTTGTCTCTCTGTTCTATCCATTCCCTCTCTCCTCAAGGCTGTGTGTCTCTCTGGTACCTTCTCTTCTTCTTTACCTCTACGTCTACCTGTCTATGTGTGTCTCTCTGGTACCTTCTCTTCTTCTTTACCTCTATCTCTACCTGTCGTTCTTCATTCTCCTCTGTTTAATTAAATAGTTCTGTCTATTCTCTTTTCTTTCGTTTCTCTGTCTGTTCACAGCGACCGTTCTCCATCTCTTCATTCCATTCTCTTTCTCCAATGCACTCTCTCTATTTCTCTATTCCTCTCTCTTTTTTACCTCCATGGCCAAGTCGTCTTAGTCGCCCCCAGCACAGCCTTATTACCTCATTGTTACCTCGCTTCTCTCACTCTCTTATGTCTCTCCACCCCCCCCCCCCCCCCACCCCCTCTCTCTCTCTCCTTATGTCTTCTCCAGCCCAAGTGGGGGCAGAGGTAGGAGGAGGGAGTGATTGGAATTCATTACAGTCAAATGATTGCAAACTCTGGCAGCCAAGAGGTTTTCTAATCACAGCTGAATGGTTGGAGTGTTAACGCAGGCAGGGTATGAGTGGAGGAGAGTAGAGCTGCCGCCAATGTGGCGTTCTCTAGGGCTCTTCAAATGTGCTTCTAATGGGGGACTTTTCTCACACTCAATAGATACACTGACATTTTCAGTCTCGGCATACAGGCAGGCTCACTCACAATATACCAAAGATGTAGTCCTACTGTAGCTAGTAGCTACTGCTATTCAGGCAAAACAAAATGGGAGGGTGAAATGTAGAAAAACTACCTGTGACAAAGACCTTTTTTAAATGAGATTTGGATAATAAGGTAGCCTAAAGAGGTGCAGCGATTTTAAGTGGCACTTGAGAAACGTCCTTTCTGTTATAAGCAGGCCTACATCAAGTCAAGGACACTCGTTGTCAGTCTTTCAGAGCGCAAATTAGTTCATAAAGAGCATTTTTAAAGAGCATGTATAAAGAGCATGTTTAAAGAGCGTATATAAAAAGCATGTACAAAGAGCATGTACCTGTATAAATGTATAAAGAGCATGTACAAAGATAATATATAGAACGCATGTATAAAGGGCATGTATAAAGGGCATGTATTCACCAAACATGTTTGTGCTGAGACCAACCTGCTTTTATAATCCCAGTCACAGAGTGTGATAACACTCAGGTCAAGGTGATAACCCTCGGGTCACGGTGATAATCCTCAGGTCACGGTGATAACCCTCAGGTCATGTGCAGCACCTGGATCTGAATCCCAATAGGTTGTTATAGCTCAAGACGAAGAACTCCAGTTTAACTCGAAAGTGGCCCATGGCCCTTTGTTCCAAGACGGAATGGCTGTCCCCTCTGTTTATCCAGTCCTGATGAGTATCCCCCTCCTCTCTCTCCTCTCTCTTCTCCCTCTCCTCTCCTCTCTCTCCTCCCTCTCCTCCCTCTCCTCTCTTTCCTCTCTCTCTCTCTCTCTCTCTCTCTCTCTCTCTCTCTCTCTCTCTCTCTCTCTCTCTCTCTCTCTCTCTCTCTCTCTCTCTCTCTCTCTCTCTCTCTCTCTCTCTCTCTCTCTCTCTCTCTCTCTCTCCTCTCCTCTCCTCTCCTCCCTCTCCCCCCTCTCCTCTCCTCTCCTCTCCCCTCTCTCCTTCCCCCTGTGTTTGTGTCTTCCCCTGCCCTTCTGGAGGCCGCTGGCACCCACAACAAAGGAGCAGAATAGTTGGCACATTCTGGGGATACAGAGGGCTGGGGATCAGAGGAGGAGATCATTCACCCTGCCATCCACCCAGCTTGGGCATTCAGCGGGCCAGGCTGGCTACAGATTAGCCTGCAGCGCTAACCTGCACTTCTGGAGTCTGGCAAAGACTGTTGGAGACTGTTGGCCAACTGCATCAATCATTCACGCTCCCCATAGACTTTAAAGACATACGTGCAAATGGCAGATCAGATTAAAATGCTGACACTGAGATTGTTTCATCTCTTGGCACTATCTTCCAAAGAGCCACCTGGCTGATGCATCGTGTCTCTGTTCGTTTCAGGGTTCTTCCTTGGAGATAATGGCTTATGGCAGGGACCTTCCAGCATCTTTCCAAGGCTGGAAAGATGCTGGAATTCCATGGATGTTTTATGTACAGTGGCTTGCGAAAGTATTCACCCCCCTTGGCATTTTTCCTATTTTGTTGCCTTACAACCTGGAATTAAAATAGTTTTTTAGGGGGGTTTGTATCATTTGATTTACACAACATGCCTACCACTTTGAAGATGCAAAATATTTTTTGGTGTGAAACAAACAAGAAATAAGACAAAAAAACAGAACTTGAGCGTGCATAACTATTCACCCGCCCAAAGTCAATACTTTGTAGAGCCACCTTTTGCAGCAATTACAGCTGCAAATCTCTTGGGGTATGTCTCTACAAGCTTGGCACGTCTAGCCACTGGGATTTTTGCCCATTCTTCAAGGCAAAACTGCTCCAGCTCCTTCAAGTTGGATGGGTTCCGCTGGTGTACAGCAATCTTTAAGTCATACCACAGATTCTCAATTGGATTGAGGTCTGGGCTTTGACTAGGCCATTCCAAGACATTTAAATGTTTCCCCTTAAACCACTCGAGTGTTGCTTTAGCAGTATGCTTAGGGTCATTGTCCTGCTGTAAGGTGAACCTCTGTCCCAGTCTCAAATCTCTGGAAGACTGAAACAGGTTTCCCTCAAGAATTTCCCTGTATTTAGCGCCATCCACATTCCTTCAATTCTGACCAGTTTCCCAGTCCCTGCGGCAGGGCGGCAGGTAGCTTAGTGGTTAAAAGCGTTGTGCCAGTAACCGAAAGGTTGCTGGTTCTAATCCCCGAGCCGACTAGGTGAAAAATCTGTCGATGTGCCCTTGAGCAAGGCACTTAACCCTAATTGCTCCTGTAAGTCGCTCTGGATAAGAGCGTCTGCTAAATGACTAAAATGTAAATGTAAAAACATCCCCACAGCATGATGCTGCCACAACCATGCTTCACTGTGGGGATGGTGTTCTCGGGGTGATGAGAGGTGTTGGGTTTGCGCCAGATATAGCATTTTCCTTGATGGCCAAAAAGCTCAATTTTAGTCTCATCTGACCAGTGTACCTTCTTCCATATGTTTGGGGAGTCTCCCACATGCCTTTTGGCGAACACCAAACGTGTTTGCTTATTTCTTTCTTTAAGCAATGGCTTTTTTCTGCCCACTCTTCCGTAAAGCCCAGCTCTGTGGAGTGTACGGCTTCAAGTGGTCCTATGGACAGATACTCCAATCTCCACTGTGGAGCTTTGCAGCTCCTTCAGGGTTATCTTTGGTCTCTTTGTTGCCTCTTATTAATGCCCTCCTTGCCTGGTCCGTGAGTTTTGGTGGGCGGCCCTCTCTTGGCAGGTTTGTTGTGGTGCCATATTCTTTCCATTTTTTTATAATGGATTTAATGGTGCTCCGTGGGATGTTCAAAGTTTCTGATATTTTTTTATAACCCAACCCTGATCTGTACTTCTCCACAACTTTGTCCCTGACCTGTTTGGAGAGCTCCTTGGTCTTCATGGTGCCGCTTGCTTGGAGGTGCCCCTTGCTTAGTTGTTTTGCATACTCTGGGGCCTTTCAGAAGAGATGCATATATATTGAGATCATGTGACAAATCATGTGACACTTAGATTGCACACAGGTGGACTTTATTTAACTAATTATGTGACTTCTGAAGGTAATTGGTTGCACCAGATCTTATTTAGGGGCTTCATAGCAAAGGGGGTGAATTCACATGCACGCACCACTTTTCTATTGTTTTGAATTTCTTGAAACAAGTTATTTTTTTCATTTCACTTCACCAATTTGGACTATTTTGTCCATTACATGAAATCCAAATAAAAATCTGTTTAAATGACAGGTTGTAATGCAACAAAATAGGTAAGACGCCAAGGGGGATGAATACAGTTGTGGTCAAAAGTTTTGAGAATGACACAAGTATTGGTCTTCACAAAGTTTGCTGCTTCAGTGTTTTTAAATATTTTTGTCAGACGTTACAATGGTATACTGAAGTATAATTACAAGCATTCCATAAGTGTCAAAGGCTTTTATTGACAATTACATTAAGTTCATGCAAAGAGTCAATATTTGCAGTGTTGACCCTTCTTTTTCAAGACCTCTGCAATCCGCCCTGGCATGCTGTCAATGAACTTCTGGGCCACATCCTGACTGATGGCAGCCCATTCTTGCATAATCAATGCTTGGAGTTTGTCAGAATTTGTGGGTTTTTGTTTGTCCACCCGCCTCTTGAGGATTGACCACAAGTTCTCAATGGGATTAAGGTCTGGGGAGTTTCCTGGCCATGGACCCAAAATGTCGATGTTTTGTTCCCTGAGCCACTTAGTTATCACTTTTGCCTTATGGCAAGGTGCTCCATCATGCTGGAAAAGGCATTGTTCGTCACCAAACTGTTCTTGGATAGTTGGGAGAAGTTGATCTCGGAGGATGTGTTGGTACCATTCTTTATTCATGGCTGTGTTCTTAGGCAAAATTGTGAGTGAGCCCACTCCCTTGGCTGAGAAGCAACCCCACACATCAATGGTCTCAGGATGCTTTACTGTTGGCATGACACAGGACTGATGGTAGCGCTCACCTTGTCTTCTCCGGACAATATTTTTTCCGGATGCCCAAAACAATCGGAAAGGGGATTCATCAGAGAAAATGACTTTACCCCAGTCCTCAGCAGTCCAATCCCTGTACCTTTTGCAGAATATCAGTCTGTCCCTGATGTTTTTCCTGGAGAGAAGTGGCTTCCTCGCTGCCCTTCTTGACACCAGGCCATTCTCCAAAAGTCTTTGCCTCACTGTGTGTGCAGATGCACTCACACCTGCCTGCTGACATTCCTGAGCAAGCTCTGCACTGGTGGTGCCCCGATCCTGCAGCTGAATCATCTTTAGGAGACGGTTCTGGCGCTTGCTGGACTTTCTTGGGCGCCCTGAAGCCCATCTTCACAACAATTGAACCTCTCTCCTTGAAGTTCTTGATGATCCGATAAATGGTTGATTTAGGTGCAATCTTAGTAGCAGCAATATCCTTGCCTGTGAATCCCTTTTTGTGCAAAGCAATGATGACGGCACGTGTTTCCTTGCAGGTAACCATGGTTAACAGAGGAAGAACAATGATTTCAAGCACCACCCTCCTTTTAAAGCTTCCAGTCTGTTATTCTAACTCAATCAGCATGACAGAGTGATCTCCAGCCTTGTCCTCGTCAACACTCTCACCTGTGTTAACCGAGAGAATCACTGACATGATGTCAGCAGGTCCTTTTGTGGCAGGGCTGAAATGCAGTGGAAATGTTTTTGGGGGGATTGAGTTCATTTTCATGGCAAAGAGGGAATTCATCTGAGCACTCTGCATTACATTCTGGAGTATATGCAAATTGCCATCATAAAAACTGAGGCAGCAGACTTTGTGAAAATTAATATTTGTGTCATTCTCAAAACTTTTGACCACAACTGTACTTTTGCAAGGCACTGTATATCCCTATAATGTTTTTGCTTATCTATGCACTTTGTGCAGTTCATGTAGTTGATTGTTTCATTAGTTGGCGTATGTAATCATAATCTGTTCATCATTTGTATGAAAATTGTGGCATCAGGCAAATACGTTATAAAATCAAATTGTTCCCCTTTACATCCGAGCTGTCCAGGTTTACACACACGAGGGGTCATACACATTATAGTGCAATAAAATGAGTTGGTCTGTATACTGAACTGGCATTGTTCACATAAGTCAAGTTCCAGCTAAATCCTGCCTAGATGTCAAATATGAGGGTTATACAAAAGTTCCACTTGACCTCAAATATCTCAAGTTACAATTCCGTCCCGTCTTAAAGCTAGGCATGTAACACTACCACTTCACACCGATGGTCACACTATCTGAAATTAAAGTGCTCAAAGTGGCACAGTCATCACCTCTCTGTCCTGGAAAGAAGGTAGGTATCTACAGTGTCTTACACCAGAGAGGAACTACAAAGAGAAAGTGGCCAAAGTGTTTCCTCGAGTGTCAGAGAGAGAGAGAGAGAGAGAGAGAGAGAGAGAGAGAGAGAGAGAGAGAGAGAGAGAGAGAGAGAGGCCCGGGAGCCTCTGAATATGCTTCATTGGGCCTTGCCCGGTGTCTGGAGTGACACCAGAGTGGCCTGAGATCTTCATTACGCTGAGCAACACTTTCAGAGAAGGACGGGGGGCTAGGGTTCCAGCCTGCCTGCCCTGTACTCAGCACACTACTCACGCTGCTACCGACCTTTATTCCACTCTACTGCAAAGCCGCCCAGGCCACTCAAAATAGCTGGGGCTGCTGCGGACAGGTTATTACTTGTTAAATACCACATGAACAGCAAATAAAAAGGGCCCGAGAAGTGACCCGGGGCTCTGATTTGGCAGGGCGGCAGCCTAGTAAGTGTAAATCTAAACAGTGTTAAACTGGGCTGCAAATATTAGGTCCCCAGTTGCTAATGAGGCGGTTTATCCAGAGGACGCCAGGCATAGCTGGAAAGCCACTAACTGGTCCGCTGTTAAGAGGCATTTATTGAAGCCGGATCTTATTTTCACACTCAGGCCGAACATGACCCCCAGTGTGTGCATGTGTGGGTGTGTGTGTGAGTGTGAAAAGCTGCTTTTCGTTCTTGACTGACACAAGCAGATTTCTGGGAAGTAAGATCATGGCTGGCTAGCTGGGTGTCTGGGTAGCTGGCTGACTGGCTGGGTGGCTGGGCGGCTTGCTGAGCGGCTGGGTGGGTGGGTGGGTGAGCGGGTGGCTGGCTGGCTGGGTAGCTGGTTGGTTGGCTGGGTGGGTGGCTGGGTGGCTTGCTGGCTGGCTAGCTGGCTGGGTGGCTGGCTGGCTGGCTGGGTGGCTGGGTGGTTGGGTGGCTGGCTGGTTCAGTGGGTGGGTGGCTGGTTGGGTGGGTGGCTGGGTGGTTGGGTGGCTGGATGGCTGGTTGGCTAGCTGGGTGGCTGAGTGGCTGGGTGGGTGGGTGTGTGGCTGACTGGTTGAGTGGGTAGTTGGCTGGGTGGCTGGCTGGCTAGCTGGGTGGGTGGCTGGGTGGGTGGGTGGCTGGGTGTCTGGTTGGCTGCATGGCTGGGTGGGTGGGTGTGTGGCTGACTGGGTTGTTGGGTGGGTGGCTATCTGTCTGGGTGGTGACCAGGACCAGTGCTCCAGTTCCCCTGGTGTTGGATCCAGGTAGAGGACAGGCAGGAAGGGGGGCGTACCATTTTGCCGGCCTCCCTTTCGGTATGTGGAATGCACCTGAGGGGGTCAGGGTTTGGCCCCGGGCCCTCAGCATGTGGTCGTGGAGGGTATAAGAGTGTACTGCAGTATATTTATAAAGGGCCACAATTAACCAAATGCTAATTAACAAGCTGCCCTCCTCGAGGAAACATGGCAGTCCTCCAGGCAGCGCAACCCTATCCCACGCTTCCATCAGAGCAGCAAAGTGAGGTTATTAATGGCTAAGAACACTACCCAAGGAGACCGGCTACTGCTGAATCCCCCACATCAGCTCCCCATGGGGATGCCTTCAATGTTAAATAGGGTCAGGCTACGTACCAATATGCTAGGTGTACATTTTCACACTTTTCAGGTGCTGCAGTAGGTACTTTAAAAAAACGTTTTGTCATTTAGCAGACGCTCTTATCCAGGGCAACTTACAGGAGTGAGTGCATACAGTTTCATACTTTTTTTCCCCCCGTACTGGTCCCCCGTGGGAATCAAACCCACAACCCTGGCGTTGCAAGCGCCATCCTCTACCAACTGAGCCACATGGTAAAACAGGATGAATAAATTGCGTGTATGTGAACTCGCTCGTGGCTAGGCCTTTGGCGCATTTAGCGACGGCTATATATAGACGTGCAAATGCCCCGGGTTTGTCCCCGTCAAACACATCTGACAATACAAATCTAATCTAAGGAAACATGTCGGAGTTATGTAGCGCCTCGTTTTAGGCTTGTACCCAGAGCCTAGCCCCCCCCCCTCCTCCTGGGCCCAGCAAGGGGAGGTCATGAGAGGGGGTGGGTGAGACGGGGGAATGTGCGGGTGCTGAAATTTGGATTGCCAAGAGGGGTGTGCTCGTCGCTCTCAGCAGGGCCCTGTTGTCACCTCCCCCACCCTGTCCCCCCGTCCGCCCCCTCTTACGCCCCTCTCCCCAGTCCGCCCCCCCCTTCCACCCCCCCCCCCCATTCCCCCCTCTTACGCCCCTCTCCCCAGTCCCCCCCCCCCCCCTTCCACCCCCCCCCCCTCGTCCGCCCCCTCTTACGCCCCTCTCCCCAGTCCGCCCCCCCTTCCACCCCCCTCATCCGTCCCCTCTTATGCCTCTCTCCCCAGTCTGCCCCCCCTCTTCCACCCCTCCCCCCCGCCTCCCTCTTCCACCCCTCTATCCCTCATGACAGTGAGAGACCCCTGAGCAGCTGAGTCTTGTGACCCTTGTCAGCAGGGAGATAGCGTGACCACTGTGTCTGACTGTCTACATTTACATTATTACATTGTAGTCATTTAGCAGACGCTCTTATCCAGAGCCACTTACGGTAGTGAGTGCATACATTTTCATACTTTTTTACTAGTCCCTCTTTCTCTCACACTCTCCCACTCTCCCACCCAACCCTGACAGCTGACATCAGCTGATTATCCCAGGCAGGCCCCAGCGGTAAGAGGAGACTGGCCCTGCACAGACACACATAAACACAGACACACACAGACACATGCACATGCACACGCACACACACACACACACACACACACACACACACACACACACACACACACACACACACACACACACACAGTGTGTAGTAAGTAGTGGTGTTCTGAGCTGTCCAGGGACATGATGTTCAACCGTCCTGGCCTGGTCTGTAACATTAGTCAGCTCATTAATGATTCACGTGGGAACGCCTCAAACCTACTAAATTCATCTGTGAATGGACAGATAACGGCATTCACACAAACCTATTTCTGTTCCCCCTATCTCTCCAAGGACAATGTGTCTCTATAGCAGCACACTGTTACATTTCTCAACAGCTTGTTTCAAAACCTTTAAAGCTAAAACATTTTGATGGCTCTCAGAGTATGTCTATGTCTATATCAGGGACGTGGATGTGTTAACAGTGAGAAAACTCACTTTCTACGTGTGGGATATGGCAGTATATGGTAGTATATGACAGTATATGGCAGTATATGACAGTATATGGCAGCATATGACAGCACATGACAGTACATGACAGTATATGGCAGTATATGGCAGTTTATGGCAGTATATGGCAGCATATTAAAGTGTATGGCAGTATATTACAGTATATGGCATTATATTAAAGTGTATGGCAGTATATGGCAGTATATGGCAATATATGACATTAAATGACAGTATATGGTAGCATATGACAGTACATGACAGTATATTACAATACATGGCAGTATATGACAGTATATGGCAGTATATGGCAGCATATGGCAGTATATGTGTCACGGAATCAGCCGAGGCTGCCCCTCCTCCTTGCTCGGGCAGGCTTCGGCGTTCGTCGTCCCCGGAGTACTAGCTGCTACCGATCTATGTTTCGGTGTTTGTCTAGTTTGTCCTGATTGTTTTCACCTGTTTCCCATTATGTTATATTGTATTCCCTTTATAACCCCCTGTCTCTCATTGGTTATTGTGTGTGATTGTTTTCCGTGAGGTCGGCAGTCTCGGGTGAATGCGTATGTTGTTTCCTCCCTGTTTGGATGTTTGGTTGTATTTATATTACTGTGCTAGTAAAGTTTGTCTGCCAGTAGCTCATCGCATACACGTCGCCCTGACAGAATCACACACCATTCATGGAGTAAGCAGGAGCGGCGGTGCCAGCTGGATCAATGGAGGAACGCGTCGAACACCAAGCGGCCATGATCCAGGCTCTCGGCACCGCCATGGAACGGGTGGTGAGCACTATTGGGTGATGGGAAAGAGAGGGTCTGCCTACGCCTTCTCCAACTATACCACCACCATCGGCGATGCCCATCGCTTCACCTCCGGGGTCCAGTGGGATTCGGCTCTCGCTCCCGAGGGCTTATGATGGCACAGCGGCCGGGTGTCAAGGTTTCCTGCTCCAGGTTGAACTCTACCTAGCAACCATCCACCCGGTGCCCTCGGGATACGAGAGCGTGTCCGTCCTCATCTCCTGTCTGTCCGGCAAGGCGCTGGAGTGGGCCAATGCCGAGTGGGGGGGAATAGACGCCGCTACTGTCAACTATGCAGAGTTCACCCGCCGCTTCAGGGCAGCATTCGATCATCCACCAGAGGGTAAAGCGGCGGGTGAGCGTCTATTCCGCCTTAGACAGGGGAGGAGGAGCGCACAGGAGTTCGCGCTGGACTTGCGGACGCTGGCTGCCAACGCGGGATGGAATGAGAGGGCCCTCATCGACCACTACAGATGTAGCCTGAGGGAGGACGTGCGTCGGGAATTGGCCTGGAGGGACACCAACCTCAGCTTCGACCAACTGGTGGACATGTCCATTCGTCTGGATACCCTGTTGGCTACCCGCGGACGTCCGGATTCAGGGCCGTCCATTCCATCCCCCAGCACTTCCGAGCCGACCCCTATGGAGCTCGGAGGTGCTGGTGCTAGGGAGACCAGGAGAGAGACCAGAAGGGAGGCCGTCCCCTGCACCAACTGTGGCTGCAGAGGACACACTGCTGGTCGGTGCTGGGGAGGGTCTCCTAGGAATCGAGGCGGTAGGCAGCGCACTGATGAGTCATTCCAGGTGAGTAGGCACCCAACTCACCCAGAGCTCTCTGTTGCACATATGTGTATTAAAGTTGTGTTTCCCGAGGTTTCTCCTCACTCCCAGCATAAGGCGCTAGTAGATTCAGGCGCAGCTGGGAATTTTATCGATCGCCAATTCACCTATAAGTTAGGGATTCCTATTGTACCTGTTGATGTGCCCTTCCCCATCCATGCCCTAGATAGCCGCCCTTTGGGGTCAGGATTGATTAGGGAAGTCACAGCGCCGCTCAGGATGAAAACGCAGGCGGGCCATGAGGAGATACTATGTTTGTATTTGATTGATTCTCCTGCGTTTCCCGTGGTGTTGGGGCTTCCCTGGTTAACATCTCATGACCCCAACATTTCATGGCAACAGAGGGCTCTCAAAGGATGGTCTGATCAGTGTTTCGGGCGGTGTGTAGGTGTTTCTGTAGGGGCAACGACGGTGGAAAGCCTGAACCAAGTTCCCACCATGCACATTCCACCTGAGTATGCCGATTTGGCACTCGCCTTCTGTAAAAAGAAGGCGACTCAATTACCACCTCATCGACAGGGGGATTGTGCGATAGACCTCCAAGTAGGCGCTGCGCTTCCGCGTAGTCATGTGTATCCTCTGTCTCAGGAGGAGACGGCGGCTATGGAGACATACGTCACCGAATCTCTGAGACGGATACATACGGCCGTCCACTTCCCCTGCGTCCTCGAGTTTCTTTTTTGTGAAGAAGAAGGATGGGGGTTTACGCCCTTGTATTGATTACCGTGGTCTCAATCAGATCACAATCAAATACAGCTATCCTCTCCCTCTGATTGCTAGTATGACGGAGTCATTACACGGGGCGCGATTCTTCACAAAATTGGATCTCAGGAGCGCGTACAACCTAGTGCGCATTAGGAAGGGAGATGAGTGGAAGACAGCATTCAGTACCACCTCGGGTCACTATGAGTACCTCGTCATGCCATACGGTTGAATGAATGCTCCTTCAGTCTTCCAATAATTTGTGGATGAGATTTTCCGGGACTTGCATGGACAGGGTGTAGTGGTGTATATTGATGACATTCTAATATACTCCGCTACACGAGCCGAGCATTTGTCCCTGGTGCGTCGAGTGCTTGGTAGACTGTTAGAGCATGACCTGTATGCGAAGGCGGAGAAATGTCTGTTGTTCCAGGAGTCCATCTCCTTCCTGGGACATCGGTTGTCCGCTTCAGGGGTGGAGATGGAGATTGATGCGTTTCTGCCGTGCGTAATTGGCAGACTCCCACCACGGTGAAGGAAGTGCAGCGGTTCTTGGGTTTTGCCAATTATTATCCGGGGCTTTGGACAGGTAGCAGCTCCCATTACCTCCCTGCTAAAGGGGGGTCCGGTGCGTCTGCAGTGGTCGGCTGAGGCGGACAGGGCGTTTAGACATCTGAAGGACCTGTTTACCTCGGCTCCGGTGCTGGCACATCCGGATCCCTCTTTGGCATTCCAAGTTGAGGTGGATGCGTCCGAGGCTGGGATCGGCGCTGTGCTGTCTCAGTGCTGTCTGGTGGCACCGGTGGTGTGGGAGGTTGATGCGGACATCGAGCGGGCGTTACGTACCGATCCTACTCCCCCACAGTGCCCAGATGGTCGGAGGTACGTGCCGCTCGAGGTTACCGATCGATTGATATATTGGGCTCACATGTCACCCTCCTCTGGTCATCCTGGTATTGGTCGGACAGTGCACTGCCTTAGTGGGAAGTACTGGTGGTCCACTTTAGCTAAGGACGTGAGGGTTTATGTTTCCTCCTGCTCGGTGTGCGCCCAGTGTAAGGTGCCTAGACACCTGCCCAGAGGGAAGTTACAACCCCTACCCGTTCCACAACGGCCGTGGTCTCACCTATCGGTGGATTTTGTCACGGACCTTCCCCCCTCCCAGGGGAACACGACGATCTTGGTCATTGTGGATCGGTTTTCGAAGGCCTGCCATCTCATTCCTATGCCAGGTCTCCCTACTGCCCTACAAACTGCTGACGCCCTGTTCACACACGTTTTCCGGCACTACGGGGTGCCTGAGGATATAGTGTCTGATCGGGGTCCCCAGTTCACCTCTAGAGTCTGGAGGGCGTTTATGGAACGTCTGGGGGTCTCGATTAGCCTTACCTCAGGTTTTCACCCCGAGAGTAACGGGCAGGTGGAGAGAGTGAACCAGGATGTGGGTAGGTTTCTGAGGTCCTATTGCCAGGACCGGCAGGAGGAGTGGTCAGGATATATTCCCTGGGCAGAGATAGCCCAAAACTCACTCCGCCACTCCCCCACTAACCTCACGCCTTTCCAGTGTGTGCTAGGTTATCAGCCGGTCCTGGCACCTTGGCATCAGAGCCAGATCGAAGCCCCTGCGGTGGACGAGTGGTTTTGGCGCTCGGAAGAAACCTGGAACGCTAAGCATGTCCATCTGCAGCGGGCTATCAGGCGGCAAAAGGCGAGCGCCGATCGCCACCGCAGTGAGGCTCCGGTGTATGCACCGGGAGATCGGGTCTGGCTCTCGACCCGAAACCTGCCCCTTCGCCTGCCCTGCCGGAAGCTGGGTCGGTGGTTTGTGGGGCCATTTAAAGTCCTGAGGAGATTGAACGAGGTATGCTATAGGTTACAACTGCCCATTAATTACCGCATTAACCCCTCGTTCCATGTGTCTCTCCTCAGGCCGGTGGTGGCTGGTCCACTCCAGGAGAGTGAGATACGAGAGGCTCCTCCACCCCCGTTGGACATCAAGGGGGCTCCGGCGTACTCAGTCCGTTCCATCTTGGATTCGAGGCGTCGGATGGGGGGCCTGCAGTATCTCGTGGAGTGGGAGGGGTACGGTACGGAGGAACGGTGCTGGGTCCCTAGGAGGGACATCCTAGATCCCTCCATGTTGAGGGACTTCCACCGGAGTCATCCGACTCGCCCTGCTCCGCGTCCTCCTGGCCGTCCCCGAGGCCGGGGTCGGCGCAAGGCTGGAGCCGCGCGTCAAGGGGGTGGGGGGGGGGGGATACTGTCACGGAATCAGCCGAGCCTGCCCCTCCTCCTTGCTTAGGCAGGCTTCGGCGTTCGTCGTCCCTGGAGTACTAGCTGCCACCGATCTATGTTTCGGTGTTTGTCTAGTTTGTCCTGATTGTTTTCACCTGTTTCCCATTATGTTATATTGTATTCCCTTTATAACCCCCTGTCTCTCATTGGTTATTGTGTGTGATTGTTTTCCGTGAGGTCGGCAGTCTCGGGTGTATGCGTCTGTTGTTTCCTCCCTGTTTGGAGGTTTGGTTGTATTTATATTACTGTGCTAGTAAAGTTTGTCTGCCAGTAGCTCGGTGTCCTGCGCTTGACTTCGCTCACCGCATACACGTCGACCTGACAATATGACAGTATATGGCAATATATTAAAGTGTATGGCAGTATATGGCAGTATATGACAGTATATGGCAGTATATGGCAGTATATGGCAGTATATTAAAGTGTGTGGCAGTATATGGCAGTACATGGCAGTACATGGCAGTATATGGCAGTATATGGCAGTATATTAAAGTGTATGGTAGTATATGGCAGTATATCAAAGTGTATGGCAGTATATGGCAGTAAATGGCAGGATATAGCAGTATATGACAGTATATGGCAGTATATTAAAGTGTATGGCAGCATATGGCAGTATTTTAAAATGTATGGCAGTATATGGCAGTATATGACAGTATATGACAGTATATGGCAGTATATCAAATTGTATTGGCCACATGCGCCGAATACAACAGGTGCAGACATTACAGTGAAACGTACAGCCCTTAACCAACAGTGCATTTATAAAATAAAATACAAAGCAGAATAAAACAACAACCAAAAAGTGTTGAGGAAAAAAAAGAGCAGAAGTAAAATAAAATAACAGTAGGGAGGCTATATATACAGGGGGGTACCGGTGCAGAGTCAATGTGAGGGGGCACCGGCTAGTTGAGGTAGTTGAAGTAATATATACATGTGGGTAGAGTTAAAGTGACTATGCATAAAAAATTAACAGAGTAGCAACAGCGTAAAAAGATGGGGTGGGGGTGGGGGGCAGTATATGACAGTATATGGCAGTATATTAAAGTGTATGGCAGTATATGGAAGTATATGGCAGCATATGGCAGTATATTAAAGTGTATGGTAATATATGGCAGTATATGGCAGTATATTCAAGTTTATGGCAGTATATGGCAGTATATCAAAGTGTATGGCAGTATATGGCAGTATATGACAGTATATGGCAGTATATTAAAGTGTATGGCAGCATATGGCAGCATATGGCAGTATATGGCAGTATATTAAAATGAATGGCAGTATATGGCAGTATATGGCAGCATATGGCAGCATATGGCAGTATATTAAAATGTATGGCAGTATATGGCAGTCTATGACAGTCTATGACAGTATATGACAGTATATGACAGTATATGAAAGTAAATTACAGTATATGGCAGTATATGGAAGTTATGACAGTATATGGCAGTATATTAAAGTATATGGCAGCATATGGCAGCATATGGCAGTATATGACAGTATATGGCAGTATATGGCAGTATATGGCCGTGACACACACGGCTCTCCCTGACTTGGTGTGTGTGTGTATTTTGAGAGGCTGTGTTAGGTTGACACCCCACACACCCCTACTCTCATCCCTCTCTCCTCCCTCCTCTTCCCAGGGTTAGGAGTGAGGGATGGTGTTGTGTATCAGGCTGAATTAAAGCAATGTCAACACATTCATGACAGGGTTTTATTTCAGCTGCTCAGTGGCCATTTTGTCGCTGTGTGTGGGAAGCGCGCAAAACACACACGCAGGCACACACGCACGGGCACACACACACACACGGTCACACACACACGCACGGGCACACACACACACACACGGTCACACGGTGTTACCAGATATGTGAATGTCCTTCCCGAGTTATGTTACTGTTGCTCACATTGAACAGTATGTGTGAATGCACACTGGTATGTTTAAGGGGGAGTTCTCATAGTTTGTGTTTAAAAGTATCTTTCCTTATTATTTGAATTGATATGATTAAGTAATACTAATTCTAACAACAATTAGACCTTGAATATCTGTAATGTAAAGTTGTTTCTGTGACAAGGAAATCACATTGATTAACACAGCCATTGATTGGTTAGCTGCTTGATTGACTACAGGCTGCTTGAGCAGCTTTGGCTGGGGGAGTAAGATAATATTAGGTTGGAAATGTGAACAATGCCGAGCCGGGTTCTCAGCCAAAGCCTTGTCCTCTCAACTCCAGGCCTGACAAGCTTATTCACCTTGTCAGACACAGACCTGAATTGCACTTGCAATTTACTTCAAAGGACATTTCTAACATTTGGGCCCAAAATATATCTGTCAAAGAGGACGATTGAAAATATCAGGGGGTGATGTTCGCTGACAGTGACAGTAGCTGTGGGGTTGGCTCTGTTGGTGCAGACAAAGCTGGTGTATAACAGTGTGTGTGTGTGTGTGTGTGCATGTGCGCCTGTGTGTGTGTGTGCGGTATGTGTCTACTGCATGTGTGTACAGTATGTTCAAGTCATTGTTTATAAATGTTTACGTTTGTGTATGCACAATATGCATGCCCACACACGTCCTCTCCTCCCTTCCCCTCCGTATCACCCACAATCCCACTCTGCTGTTTCCCCAGGAGACGACCCCCGGTAGCTCCACCAGCCTCTTCCTCCCTTCCCCTCCCACTAATTGCTCTGTCTAAAAACTCTCTCCAGGAGCGGCGGTGAGAAGCAGCGTAACAAGCTGGCCCCGCTCCGCTGTGGTTTTAATTAGCGTGTAGCTTGGCTCTGAGAGGACGAGCCAGTCAGCAGGCAGGTAACTTGCTAGATGTTTGTTGATGTTTGTTGTTTTTCTTCCCCCCTTTCTCCCCCCTCCCCCTCTCACCCCTCTCTCCCACCTCTCTCTCTCCCACCTCTCTCTCTCCCACCTCTCTACCTCCTTTCTCTCACCTCTCTCCCCCTCTCTCACCCACCTCTCTCCCCCCTCTCTCTCACCTCTCTCTCCCCCCTCCACCTTCTCTCCCACCTCTCCCCACCTCTCTCCCACCTCTCTCCCACCCCCTCCTCTATAGAACTTGCAGCTTGTTTGTCGGCAGGATGCTTGGGGCTTGGTGCAGTGCCCCAGAGGCGGCTGCGTGAAGGTGACATTTATCACTTAGTGTGGCGGGCGGCGCGCTATAAATACCAGCGGCAGGCTCCCAGTGGTCCCGTCTTGTGACAGCGCCACAGAGAGAGAGAGAGAGAGAGAGAGAGAGAGAGAGAGAGAGAGAGAGAGAGAGAGAGAGAGAGAGAGAGAGAGAGAGAGAGAGAGAGAGAGAGAGAGAGAGAGAGAGAGAGAGAGAGAGAGAGAGAGAGAGAGAGAGAGAGAGAGAGAGAGAGAGAGAGAGAGAGAGAGAGAGAAGCAGCTGAGGGGGAGCTGGGGAACCGTGTCATGCCTCCTATTTGTGCTGTCACATCCAGAGAGATCTTAATTATACAGCACGGCTACAGTGGTGGCTGCTGCTGCTCTGAGCAAATATACACACTCAGTTAGGAACACAGCAGTTGCACACACACACACAGTTGCGAACACACGCACATACACACACACACTCTCTCTCTCTCTCCCCATTCTTCTCCTTTCATTTACTCTTTCACAGACACACAATCAGAGACATACACTCAACCCATCTCTACCAAACACAAGTGAAGACACATCAATACGCTTCCTGTACTTCTGAGGCTCATAAAGCATCCATTTTGTTGACTCTCTCTACTCCTCTCAAGCTCTCCAACATTATGTCAATCTCTCTACAATGAACTTTATTTAACTCCAATAAATTCTACCATTAAAAAGTTTCCATTATCTCCAAGCTGCTTGCATGGGAATACTATCAGGCTACATTAATGTGATTCATGAGCATGTGTGGCTGACCTCTAAATGAGAGTAGACCGCCTCACATGCTGACTGTAAATGCTTATTGAAAACCCCAGAGTTCCTGACCTGTGAAGGCGTAAATATAGGAACGACGCCCCCCCCCCCTTTAATGGTTCCTGGGAAATGGGGATGTTTTAACGTGGTGTGACTGATCCCTGATAGCCTGCGAGTGACGTCAGCCGCCCCCAAGGGGTCCTGCTTGCATTAGCAGGTGTGTGGTTGGCACGGTTACTGGCATACTGGAGACTTAACGGGCTCTCTGGTTACATGGGATAGGGTTTCAGTAGCAGCAACACCTGTGGTGGGAGTGAAGGACGCCGCGGGGGTATGAGGGACATGAAAGTTACAGTTCACCTTTGTTTGTATATTCCTTGTTTCAGTGGAACCAGATTATTATAATACTTTAATTTATTTAGATATAGATGACACAGTTTCAGTTAGTCTGGCAGATATTGGATAACTGAGATAATTTATGTTCAACTCTAAATGTACAGATGTGATTTAGGTACAGTATTCTGAGCAATTGTTTAGTGAACAAGATTCGCAGACTTTGGATTCAACATAAAAAAAAAAAAAAATGATTTCCTACTCCAACCAACATTGATACAGCTTGTGCACATTGTTACAGCTTGTAACAATCCCTGTGGTTCTTCAGTCAACAAACCAATCGCACAAACCGGTCCAATCCAATGGAAACAGTTATTATGAGAGATGAGATAACATCACTACAAAACATCTCATGAACCTACTGTTTACCTCTCCTGGATACAGTTCAACGACTGAACCTACTGTTTACCTCTCCTGGATACAGTTCGACGACTGAACCTACTGTTTACCTCTCCTGGATACAGTTCAACGACTGACAATAACACACCCAGAAGCATGAACATCTCATCGACTTAATAGCAGCTTGTGAAAATAAAAACAGGCTGAGCGACTCCAACTTAAGAACTGTTATTACTGCGTTCTATGCTGCCTCCTGCCAAGCTGTCCGTGTGTCTGTCAGTCATGTAATGTGTCCATCCTCACCTTAAAAAGGCAGTGAGTTTCTAAGCCCAAGGGGTTTGCTCTGTCTGACAAACAAAATGGGAGTTGTGTTCTTTATCCGGTGACTCAGCAGACAGTTGGGGGCAGAGCCTAAAGCAACAGGGCAGGAAATGTCTTTATGTGGGCCTGTCTTGCCTTGTCAGTGTTTTTAATCTGCACAGCATGCCACAGTATGTGACTGTAGTGTAATTCAACCATGACACCCTCTTCTTCTGCCTCTACTAGCCTGGTACGCTGCTCCACCTTGATGTCGGCTGAGATCAGGGGTTACTGTAGTGTAATTCAACCATGACACCCTCTTCTTCTGCCTCTACCAGCCTGGTACGCTGCTCCACCTTGATGTCGGCTGAGATCAGGGAGTGTGTTTGAGTGTGCTTTGTGCTCCCTAAGTCTTATATCTATATATCTATCTATCTATCTATCTATCTATCTATCTATCTATCTATCTATCTATCTATCTATCTATCTATCTATCTATCTATCTATCTATCTATCTATCTATCTATCTATCTATCTATCTATCTATCTATCTATCTATCTATCTATCTATCTATCTATCTATCTATCTATCTATCTATCTATCTATCCATCCATTAACGGGTACAAGAACAACCTCAAACCACAGCATACTGAGTGAACACAGAGAATTGGCCCTAGGCATTTTCCTTCCACCTTCCAGCCTCTTCATCAAGAACAAGGTGTGAGATGTACCTTAGTGTTATGATGTTTTAAATCCTTCAACAATGGCCCTCTTTAAAGACTTGCTGGTTTCTTTTTCCCGTGAGATGGTTGACGTGCCAGAAGTCAGTGGCTGTAAAGGAGACAATCACACATGAAGATGTGCTTTGATCTGATCAGTCATATCCTGCTTGGCAGAATTCTTTGCATTCCAGGGAGCTAGGGAACACAATATGGCCACTGTCTGGGGAGAAGTAACAGATAGCTAGGGAACACAACATGGTCACTGTCTGGGGAGAAGTAACAGATAGCTAGGGAACACAATATGACCACTGTCTGGGGAGAAGTAACAGATAGCTAGGGAACACAATATGGCCACTGTCTGGGGAGAAGTAACAGATAGCTAGGGAACACAACATGGTCACTGTCTGGGGAGAAGTAACAGATAGCTAGGGAACACAATATGGTCACTGTCTGGGGAGAAGTAACAGATAGCTAGGGAACACAATATGGCCACTGTCTGGGGAGAAGTAACAGATAGCTAGGGAACACAACATGGCCACTGTCTGGGGAGAAGTAACAGATAGCTAGGGAACACAATATGGCCACTGTCTGGGGAGAAGTAACAGATAGCTAGGGAACACAATATGCCACTGTCTGGGGAGAAGTAACAGATAGCTAGGCAACACAATATGGCCACTGTCTGGGGAGAAGTAACAGATAGCTAGGGAACACAATATGGCCACTGTCTGGGGAGAAGTAACAGATAGCTAGGGAACACAACATGGCCACTGTCTGGGGAGAAGTAACAGATAGCTAGGGAACACAATATGGCCACTGTCTGGGGAGAAGTAACAGATAGCTAGGGAACACAATATGGCCACTGTCTGTGGAGAAGTAACAGATAGCTAGGGAACACAATATGGCCACTGTCTGGGGAGAAGTAACAGATAGCTAGGGAACACAATATGGGCACTGTCTGGGGAGAAGTAACAGATAGCTAGGGAACACAACATGGTCACTGTCTGGGGAGAAGTAACAGATAGCTAGGGAACACAATATGACCACTGTCTGGGGAGAAGTAACAGATAGGTAGGGAACACAATATGGCCACTGTCTGGGGAGAAGTAACAGATAGCTAGGCAACACAATATGGCCACTGTCTGGGGAGAAGTAACAGATAGCTAGGGAACACAACATGGCCACTGTCTGGGGAGAAGTAACAGATAGCTAGGGAACACAATATGGCCACTGTCTGGGGAGAAGTAACAGATAGCTAGGGAACACAATATGGCCACTGTCTGGGGAGAAGTAACAGATAGCTAGGGAACACAACATGGCCACTGTCTGGGGAGAAGTAACAGATAGCTAGGGAACACAATATGGCCACTGTCTGGGGAGAAGTAACAGATAGCTAGGGAACACAATATGGCCACTGTCTGGGGAGAAGTAACAGATAGCTAGGGAACACAACATGGCCACTGTCTGGGGAGAAGTAACAGATAGCTAGGGAATACAATATGGCCACTGTCTGGGGAGAAGTAACAGATAGCTAGGGAACACAACATGGCCACTGTCTGTGGAGAAGTAACAGATAGCTAGGGAACACAATATGGCCACTGTCTACACCACATGGCAGTATGGCTCACTTATTAACGCCATGGCAACAGTCATCTGGTTTAGTGTCACTGTATAATTACAGAATTAGTGTCAAATTATTACTGTGACTGACATTAATATTATTACTTAGCATACATGAAACAAAAAAGAAAGTTTACACTATTAGTTGCTAGCAGCAAATTATTATGTTAATCAGAAAACCTTTTCTCAATTGGAAAAGGACCAATGCGTGTCTATAACACCCATAAATATGGTTTGTAATTTTGCATTCTATGTCCTTTAAGTCACCAAGGGTGTTGCCATTGGAATGTTTGAATGCAACCATGTGTTATCGCTACATCTACCAGGTAGCATCCTCTGAGAGGTAATTATGTGTTCCGAGTTCCCACTGAGTTCCACATGCTTCTGACACCCGTTCCACTAGCTCAAGCCCAGCCACGTCGTCTCTATAATAATATATGCCATTTAGCAGACGCTTTTATCCAAAGCGACAGTCATGCATGCATACATTTTACTTATGGGTGGTCCCGGGATTCGAACCCACTATTCAGGCGTTGCAAGCGCCATGCTCTACCAACTGAGATACGGAAAACTACACCCTACATTTTAATATACAGGGTTTCAATTTATACCTTGCAACGTGTCATTTATGAGACAAAACAAGTGCATTATTTTGACGATTTCGCTGAACATTTCCTTTTAGTTATTTTAGTGCTTAGTGGCTAAGCATGGATGAAAAAAAACGGATACATTGTTGAGATGTATCATTTTGAGTCTCACTCTTACCTGTTGGAAACATTTTCTCAGGGTTTTTGATAAATATTTGTGTAGCCCACAACCTAAAGCGCTTTCAAATAACATGTTAGGATTCCTCCGGAGTGTGTAGTTGGCCTGTCTGAGCAGCGTGTTCTTTTCCACGTCTCTACCCAACTACGTGGCTAATTGCTCCCATAGCGTACCCATTAGTTGCTATGGTAGTTAATAACAGCTCTCTTGCGCTCTCTCTCTGGAAGAGGCTGTAAACAAACAGTTCCTCCCGCTTCTCTAGCCTTTCAGCACTACCCTTCACCCAGGTACTAATCGCTAATGGAGCTAGCATGCAGAGTTAGCCATGGCCATAGCTCCAATCAGGGCCCCATGACAGCAACACTTGTTCAATTACTCTGAAGAGGGACCTCGTGTGCTGATTAAGTGCTTCTGATTCTCCTTATTCGTCTGCTAATTGCGCTGGGCTAATTAATGCATTGAGCTAACGTTGCGTCACCACACCAAGCTTGTGTTGTTGTGGTGGCAGCAGCAGAAATTAATTGCAACAGAAGGGGACCGACGGACGCATTGTCATCAGCTACAGGAAATCATCCATTTGCTCCCCACAGAGCACAGAGAAGAAGTGTTCTCCCATTTGTGGCTCTGCCTTTCTTTCTACCTCTCTAACCTATGACCTGTGGGCTCTGGTTTGGCCCAAGATTCCAGGAGGTAGTTTAACTCAGTACGGCGACCGTTGTTTATTTCTAAAGAGTGAATTGTGGGTATGTAGAAATGAGCCAGAATGTTGAGGTCGGGAGATCCCCGCCAAGGACTAGTAAAAAAAAAACGTAAAAAACTAAGAGAAACGAGAGAAAGCCAACTTCTGTCAACCGAAAAGAAAAGAAGAAAGTACTGTGTTTATGTTCCAGTGTTGGTAACCCACTGTGTATTGCGGTGGGGTTTCAGATAGCAGTGGTCTGGCTCACGGTGGTTAGTAGAAGCACCATTTCTTTACCAGTGTGGAAGAACTCCCTAGAACTCCTTGTAGCAGACACAATAAAACACACTTCATTGGGAGGCTAGGGCAAACTGTGGTTAGCCTCTGAGTTTACGGTATTGTCATGTAAATGCTACAAATGCCATGGTGCATTATAATGGCACGCCATGATGCTAACATGAGCTACATATGTGTTGTTCTAACTGTGGCTACAACGGATCAAGAGGCAATTGTTTCAATCATGTACACGAAGACGCCTAAAACCATTAATCACCCAGCTTAGCTAGTTCATGGCTTTATTGTACCCATAATCTTTATTTTTTTTCACTCAGTAGCTCAGCATGAAAAGGAAGTATTTTACTCAATGTTTTTATTTTCAGTGTCAGTAGGCTAACGCATGAATGTATTCCCTCACGGCCAAAGTGAGAATGACAAGAACCAGTCTCTCCTCCATGGTCTGTCTGTGTGTCTGGGTTAGTGTTGGCATCCAATGTGGAGATGCTATTTAAGCAGTGTCTTATGACAGAAACTCAACAGTCCTTACACGCTTCGTCAGACACCCTGACTCATGCGTACAATACAAGCCCCACACACACACACACACACACACACACACACACACACACACACACACCCACACCCACCCACACCCACCCAAACCCACTCACCCACACCCACACACACACACACACACACACACCCACACCCACACCCACACCCACACACACACACACACACACAAGATGGATGGGAGGCTGGTTCTGCTTATGTGCCGCCATGTTGTTGTGCTAGGTCTAGGACCTGTACATTCTCACAGGATGTTTGTTGTCACAGCATCAGTTCTATTTGAGTGGGAGCTAAAGAGTAGACAAATTCAGGAGGTCATGTAATACGCTGAGACAAATACATGATGTAACTGTCCAGAGCTCAAATTGGCAGAACGAGCGTGTGTGTGGTACGAATAAGTGTGTGTGTGTGTGTGTGTGTGTGTGTGTGTGTGTGTGTGTGTGTGTGTGTGTGTGTGTTCCAGGTTCAGTATGTGTGTGTAAGAGGAAATAAATCGATGTAGCGTAAATATGTGGCTTCCGAAAGTATTCACCCCCCTTGGCATTTTTCCTATTTTGTTGCTTTACAACCTGCAATTAAAATTGATTTTTTTGTGGTTTGTATTATTTGATTTACACAACATGCCTACCACTTTGAAGATGCAAAACTTTTTTTTTTTTGTGAAACAAACAAGAAATAAGACAAAAAAACAGAAAACTTAAGCGTGCATAACTATTCACCCCCACAAAATCAATACTTTGTAGAGCCACCTTTTGCAGCAATTACAGCTGCAAGTCTCTTGGGGTATGTCTCTATAAGCTTGGCACATCTAGCCACTGGGATTTTTGCCCATTCTTCAAGGCAAAACTGCTCCAGCTCCTTCAAGTTGGATGGGTTCCGCTGGTGTACAGCAATCTTTAAGTCATACCACAGATTCTCAATTGGATTGAGGTCTGGGCTTTGACTAGGCCATTCCAAGACATTTAAATGTTTCCCCTTAAACCACTCGAGTGTTGCTTTAGCAGTATGCTTAGGGTCATTGTCCTGCTGGAAGGTGAACCTCCGTCCCAGTCTCAAATCTCTGGAAGACTGAAACAGGTTTCCCTCAAGAATTTCCCTGTATTTAGCGCCATCCATCATTCCTTCAATTCTGACCAGTTTCCCAGTCCCTGCCGATGAAAAACATCCCCACAGCATGATGCTGCCACCACCATGCTTCACTGTGGGGATGGTGTTCTCGGGGTGATGAGAGGTGTTGGGCTTGCGCCAGACATAGCGTTTTCCTTGATGGCCAAAAAGCTCAATTTTTGTCTCATCTGACCAGAGTACCTTCTTCCGTATGTTTGGGGAGTCTCCCACATGTCTTTTGGCGAACACCAAACATGTTTGCTTATTTATTTCTTTAAGCAATGGCTTTTTTCTGGCCACTCTTCCGTAAAGCCCAGCTCTGTGGAGTGTACGGCTTAAAGTGGTCCTATGGACAGATACTCCAATCTCCGCTGTGGAGCTTTGCAGCTCCTTCAGGGTTATCTTTGGTCTCTTTGTTAACTCACTGATTAATGCCCTCCTTGCCTGGTCTGTGAGTTTTGGTGGGCGGCCCTCTCTTGGCAGGTTTGTTGTGGTGCCATATTCTTTCCATTTTTGAATAACGGATTTAATGGTGCTCCGTGGGATGTCAAAGTTTCGGATATTTTTTAATAACCAAACCCTGATCTGTACTTCTCCACAACTTTGTCCCTGACCTGTTTGGAGAGCTCCTTGGTCTTCACGGTGCCACTTGCTTGGTGGTGCCCCTTGCTTAGTGGTGTTGCAGAGTCTGGGGCCTTTCAGAACAGGTGTGTATATATACTGAGATCATGTGACATCATGTGACACTTAGATTGCACACAGGTGGACTTTATTTAACTAATTATGTGACTTCTGAAGGTAATTGGTTGCACCAGATCTTATTTAGGGGCTTCAGAGCAAAGGGGGTGAATATATATGCACGCACCACTTTTCCATTTTTTTGAATTTCACTTCATCAACTTGGACTATTTTGTGTATGTCCACTACATGAAATCCAAATAAAAATCCATTTAAATTACAGGTTGTAATGCAACAAAATAGGAAAAACGCCAAGGGGGGGTGAATACTTTTGCAAGGCACTGTATGTGCCGTCAGAGGTCAGACTGTGTACACACTCCAATGGGCTGGCCTAACAGACCTTAGTTCCTACACATCTGGTGAGTGCACTGGTCCATGCACTACAAAGGGAGTTAAAGGTTTAAGACATTAAATAAGCAAACAGTCCCAACTTTATATCATGGAACCCATTGTTACCATCTGGCCTGAGGGTCGAAGTCCTCCACTGTGTGTGTTTTGGAATTCTCAGTCAAACTACCCTGACTTCAGCCAAAGGGAGGGAGAGGGAGGTAGAGAGAGAGAGAGAGAGAGAGAGAGAGAGAGAGAGAGAGAGAGAGAGAGAGAGAGAGAGAGAGAGAGAGAGAGAGAGAGAGAGAGAGAGAGAGACATATGAAGCGTGCAGGCACTGGTGTTGGTTCAACCATCTGAAGCCATCCATGTCCACAAATGTTGACAGTCACAGGGACTAAGCTCACCTATTCCACAACAGAATGCTTGGTGGTGGCTACATACACACACACACACACACACACACACACACACACACACACACACACACACACACACAGTCTTGTACAGCTAACCTTGTGGGGACACAAGATTCAGTCCCATTCAAAATTATATTTTCCCTAACACCTAACCCTAGACCTAACCCCAACCCGTACTTAACCCAAAAACCTAACCATAGCTCTTTACCCTGAACCTTAACGTAATTCTAACCCTAACGCTAATTCTAACCTTAACCCTACACCCCCTAGAAATAGCATTTGACCTCGTGGGGACTAACAAAATGTCCCCAGTTGGTACATTTTTGTTTGTTTACTATTCTGGTCCCCACAAGAATAGTTAAACACGTCCACACACACAAACACACAAACACACACACACACACACACACACACACACAGAGGAAGGGGGTGTTCCTTCGCATGCTAAGGACAACAAACCCTAGAGTTTCACTGAATCCAGTCCTGGTTTTCTCTCCTTCCTACCATCATCAGAGCTGGCCCTCCATGACCGCTATGCTGTAGCCTACACTCTAATGTTATGTGATGCCTCATTGTTTTTCCATTTGTATAGTATACATATCCTTGTGTTGGCTATGTGGAATGAGTCATTTAGGAAATGACTGTCGGTTCATGTTCCATTTTCTCAGGGTGATATTGAGGTAAATCTTTCCTCACAGCTGGAGAGATGTGGAGTGTGTGTGTGCGTGTGTATGTGGGGTGGGATGGGGGAGTGTGTGTGGGTGGAAGGGTGTGTGTGTGTGTGTTTCTCAACATAATCTCAGGAAACACTGTAAAATAGGTATTTCCCTTCAAACCTCTGTGTTGTCTGTCCTCTCCCACATGCTTTGGAGCAGGGCTGCTTAACTGCTCTCTCTTCCACTGTAGATGGGTCAACATAGTTCACCACACTGTGCTCGAGATGATCTAAAGATCTACGCAGCACCTGCTCTGGAGCCTGATCCCAGATCTGTTTGTGCTGTTGTCAAATGTGGATAACAATGAGTGACAAAGAGTTGGCAAAACAGCACAAACAGATCTAGGATCAGGGTACCTGCTCTGGGAAAGAGCACAATGCTCAGGCACAATGGATGCTTAGTAAAACAGGACTGTGATTCTGTGCTCCAGGATGCTTAGTAAAACAGGACTGTGATTCTGTGCTCCAGGATGCTTAATAAAACAGGACTGTGATTCTGTGCTCCAGGATGCTTAATAAAACAGGACTGTGATTCTGTGCTCCAGGATGCTTAGTAAAACAGGACTGTGATGCTGTGCTCCAGAATGCTTAATGAAACAGGACTGTGATTCTGTGCTCCAGGATGCTTAATAAAACAGGACTGTGATTCTGTGCTCCAGGATGCTTAATAAAACAGGACTGTAATTCTGTGCTCCAGGATGCTTAGTAAAACAGGACTGTGATTCTGTGCTCCAGGATGCTTAATAAAACAGGACTGTGATTCTGTGCTCCAGGATGCTTAATAAAACAGGACTGTGATTATGTGCTCCAGGATGCTTAATGAAACAGGACTGTGATTCTGTGCTCCAGGATGCTTAATAAAACAGGACTGTGATTCTGTGCTCCAGGACGCTTAATAAAACAGGACTGTGATTCTGTGCTCCAGGATGCTTAATAAAACAGGACTGTGATTCTGTGCTCCAGGATGCTCAATAAAACAGGACTGTGATTCTGTTCTCCAGGATGCTTAATAAAACAGGACTGTGATTCTGTGCCCCAGGAGCCATTTAAAAACAATAAGAGGGAGATTTCAAAGATGGAGTCAAAGCCTGCAGGGAGAGAACAGGCACTAATTTGCTTTGTTCAGCTACATGAGTCACCTCATTGGTTGTCATTGAACGGCGGCCCTCTTTCATTCGTCAAATGAGATTCAGAAGGTCATTGTGCTCAGATCGTCAAAGGGGGAGAAAAGATTGCATGCATAATACCGACTGCATGCAGCTTTTTAATTTCTATGTTTTTTCTCTCTCTCAATTCGTTCTTATCTGACACCTTGCCCTTTCCGAATCTATTTGCACAAACTGCTGAAGACATTACCGGACATTATGGCATTTAAAGGAGATTATTATGATTTTGCAGTGAAGGGCGAGGGAGTTATTATTCCTGCTTGTACAATTGTGATGATGTAATCTTTCATTTCGAGACTGAGGGAAAATGCATGAAAAGGAATGGTGGAGATGAAAGAAGTGATAGAATCAAGTAATTATAGTCTGTAAGCTTAATCGTGCTACAATGGGATTTGTACAAGAGATCAGACAAATGCCTTGACAAAATGAGAAATATAGTATTTTGAATTATTCATATCAATTAAATAATATAATAATAATCGTGATATAATCAATATATCCGACATAAATACATCAGCTTCTAAGCATCCACTCACAATCACAGGTGAAGGTTCCACAGTGTTTCAAAGATTAGATAGGAGTTTGTCCACTCTGAGAAAAATATATTGTCTTGTTGTTGGGCTGAAGGTAGAAGACATTGATTTCCTTCTGTCTGGGCAATTTGCTTTTAAAAAGGCTGAATTAGCTGTCTACCCAGCCTGCCTCAGACAATACTAAGTGAGCGATTAAAGTGATCAGACTCCAGACATGTTTCAGGAACATCCCAGAGTTCTATAGCTCAGGAGTTTTCAAACTGTTATTTTTTTACCCATTTATTTTTTGCTAAATTAAATATTGGTTCAGTATTTACTCTCTCTTTGCGCACCATCGGTCAGTATTTACTCTCTCTTTGGGCACCATGGGTCAGTATTTACTCTCTCTTTGGGCACCATGGGTCAGTATTTACTCTCTCTTTGGGCACCATGGGACAGAATTTACTCTTTTTGGGCACCATGGGTCAGAATATACTCTTTTTGGGCACCATGGGTCAGTATTTACTCTCTTTGGGCACCATGGGTCAGTATTTACTCTCTTTGGGCACCATGGGTCAGTATTTACTCTCTTTGGGCACCATGGGTCAGTATTTACTCTCTTTGGGCACCATGGGTCAGTATTTACCCTCTCTTTGGGCACCATGGGTCAGTATTTACTCTCTTTGGGCAACATGGGTCAGTATTTACCCTCTCTTTGGGCACCATGGGTCATGATGCTGTATGATGCATTATTGTTATATGCCATATTGCCAGCGGTAATATAATAATATTAATAATTATAATATTAATAATACTACTACTACTAATAATAATACTAATAGTCATAATATTAATAATCGTAATAATAATAATAGTAATACTACTACTATTGCTACTATTGCTACTACTACTACTACTACTACTACTACTACTAGTAATAATAATTATATCCCCATTAACAACCTCATCATCACTATCATCATAACCCCATAACTCATATCTAGATAAATTACACATCAGGGATTTGGTTTCTATAATAACTTGGCATGCAACAACAAAGCCCCTCCGAAATTGCCTTCCTCCATACTTGACACCCTATCTCGCCCCCCTCACTCCCTCTCAGACCCCCAAAACCCAATGGCTTAATGAGTAGCAGCGAGCCAACCGGAGTCCCTCAAAGCCCTGTTTCTGGCCCTTTCAATTATTATTCATCTGAGGTGGAGAGCTCCGGATGTCACCTCCACCACCGCAGGCTCCTCGGCCAGGCACTGCTTGTTGGGAGAGATGCCGTTCTCCATTAGCATTGCTCTGATCAGATTAACTGCCAGGCCAACTGCCAACTGGGAGAGATGCAGAGATAGAGCGACAGAGGGAGAGAGAGAGGCATGCCTGGCATGGCACGGCTTAGCATGGAATGGTTGGCACACTAGAGTGACCTCTGATGCGCCACATTTAGCACGCTGCCCGCCGCCATGATGACATGAGGCATGAGGCCCACGCCAAGAGGGGGAGTCTCCAGCCTGCTTGTTTTGTGTTTGACCCTTTTCTCTCTGTATTTCTATCACCATCATTGACGGCACAGTAGTAGGATGGTTACTGTTGCTTTATTTTTATTTTAGGGGGTAGATCAGCTTTAATATTTCAGATAGATTGGAACTTCCATCAATGCAATTGTCTGCATCACTTCCAATCCTCCATATGTTTTTTTTCTCGCTAATATATATATATATATATATATATATATATATATATATATATATATATACAGTGATCTGAGACCAAATATGGGACCAGACTTCTGGATAATATATTTATGCATGAGGAACACACTACAATAGGTTATATTGCATGAAGAAACAATGTAATATGTGACAAAATGAGTTCTATCATATCACCCTCCAAGATTTATTTTCAAAGTCAAGCATGGGTTCATAAAAAGCTGGTGATATGCAGGTCACCATTGTGACAGGCTTACTGAACACTCCTGTATTTCCCATGTAAAGGTGACTGAAGACTAAGGAGGAAGGCCCATACTGTGGCAGCTGGGAACGGTAATGAGTTGGAAGAAGAGATGGAGACGGAGGGAAAGAGGGAGGGAGAGATAGAGAGAGGGACTGTGAGTGGGAGAGGTGAGAGAAAAGAGGGGGGGTGGATGGAGAGAGAGCGAGCGAGGGAGAGAGGAGAAAAATAAGTGTGTGTGAAAGAGAGAGAGAGAGAGAGAGAGAGAGAGAGAGAGAGAGAGAGAGAGAGAGAGAGAGAGAGAGAGAGAGAGAGAGAGAGAGAGAGAGAGAGAGAGAGAGAGAGAGAGAGAGAGAGAGACAGAGAGACAGAGAGAGAGAGAGAGAGAGAGAGAGAGAGAGAGAGAGAGACAGAGAGAGAGAGAGAGAGAGAGAGAGAGAGAGACAGAGAGACAGAGAGAGAGAGAGAGAGAGAGAGAGAGACAGAGAGAGAGAGAGAGAGAGAGAGAGAGAGAGAGAGACAGAGAGAGAGAGAGAGAGAGAGAGAGAGAGAGAGAGACAGAGAGACAGAGAGAGAGAGAGAGAGAGAGAGAGAGAGAGAGAGAGAGAGAGAGAGAGAGAGACAGAGAGAGAGAGAGAGAGAGAGAGAGAGAGAGAGAGAGACAGAGAGAGAGAGAGAGAGAGAGAGAGAGAGAGAGAGAGAGAGAGAGAGAGAGAGAGAGACAGAGAGAGAGAGAGAGAGAGAGAGAGAGAGAGAGAGGGAGAGAGAGAGAGAGAGAGAGAGGGAAGGAGGTGATGGGCACCCTCCTGCTGCCCTACCTGTGGTGGAACAGATTGGGCGCGCCGCGGAGCGTTCTGATTGCCGCGGCGATTGAGCGTCAGCTGACAGATGGCTGCCTCCAAGCGTAGGGCACTGGGCCGTCCTCAGCTCCTCTGATTGGGGGGGCAGCCACACACACACACACACATAGACAGACACACACACTCACACACACACACTCACACATTGCACCACACACACACAGACACTCTCACATGCGCCTGCATACACACACACAGACTAGTGGCCATGCGAGGAGGAGGGAAAATGGAGGACACGGTTGTTTGGAGATGGATGGGTAGTATTATGACTATGCTCTCCTGTGTCCTAGTATACTCTTAGAAAAAAAGGTGCTTTCTAGAACCAAAAAGGGTTCTTCGGCTGTCCCCATAGGATAACCCTTTGAAGAACCCCTTTTTGGTTCCAGGTAGAACATTTTTGGTTCCAGGTAGAACCTTTTTGGTTCCAGGTAGAACCCTTTCCACAGAGGGTTCTACATGCTGGGTAATATGTAACGTGACACCCACGCGTTAGCCAGCCAGTGGAGAGGTCCACATAGAGAAAGCCGAGCAGTGTCTGAAACATCCTGAAAAGATCCACAGAAAAGCCAGCGGTAGCTATAGCAGCTGGTCCCAGACATGAAAGAGGGCGGCTGTGTAAATCACCCCCCACTTTTCTTCTCCTCTTTATTTAACACAAACATTTCCTGCTCACTTCCTGTGAGCCGGGCTGCTTCGCCGCCACCACTCTAATTGGTCATCAGCGATTCGACTGAGTAACTTCAGACCCAACCTTACTGCCCTGCTCCAGCTAAACTGGCAAGGAAGGGGGAGTGTGTACTGTGTGTGTGTGTACTGTGTCTTGCCACTGTGGGCCCTCTGTTCATTATGCATTGGCTTTCATTGGGTAGACACCCAAAATACCAGAGGGGCCTTTGAAAAGCGGGGCGACATCTGCGAAAACAAAGGAGAATGTTTGACTTTCATTTCTCTGCGTGACATTCAGTTTCATCCCCTTTGAGTGTCTGTGGTGATGGGGGTGCCTGTGTAGGCGAGTGTGTGTGCGTGTGTGCGTGTGTGTGTGTGTGTGTGTGTGTGTGTGTGTAAGTTACACAGAGTACGTGTCAACTCAGAAGAATGCTGAAAACATTCTCGTTCTTCTTACTATTCAAAGCTTTCGGAACATATACAGTATACAGAATTCCCTCTCATCGTTATGTGTTGTGTAAGTAGATCCTATGACTGGCCATAAGACTCACCCTAATATCCTTCCTATCCTTCCTCTTGAACTCACAACCCCTCTGGAGAAAAAAATAACCCTGTATACAATTTTCCCTGAGCCCGTCAGCAGACTCATATGTCTGTGAAATGGATAATAACATGGCGTATCAGGGTAGCCATTTTCCCCCCCAATCTCTTTTTCTCTGCACCATTTGCCGACCTCTTCATTCTCTCTCCCCATTTTCGGCATCCGTTCGTCGGGCAAATGAGTTGCATGTGTCTGCCGCCTCGCCGACACCACCCGCCGCCTCCCCGACATCACCCGCCGCCATAAATATCCCGTTAGGAAAGACAGGTAATGAAAAGCTCTGCCTTGGTAATCCGTGACGGAAGGCATTTTCACGCTAGTTTAGCTTCCCCCTATCCAGGGCCATGGTGTCCCCGCTTGTCCCAGCCCCACCCCCGCTCCAATGTATGCTGACAGGCAGACACAGATATCAGCCATCTGTTTGACAAGAACAGCAGCCATTACGGTACATGCAAGGACTTGTGTCATTGTGCCGTAAACTTGACCAAATGCAACACACACACATGCAGCCGCGCGTGTACACACATACACCCGCCCAACTCTACACCCTCCCTCCTGACCGCCAACAGTCTTTCATTAAATCAAATTTAAACATCAACAGGCGGCCCGCTGGCCCAAACCGGCCCAAGAGTGATTTTTCTTGCCCCCCCCCCCAAAAAAAAAAAACGTTTTCAGTAAAAAAAGAACATTTTAGTTTTGGGGAAAAAAGACTGTAAAATGACCAGGAATTCAGCAAAAATATATATTTAATTTAGGATACCTGTTCCCAAGTATTCCCACACATTAAAAAAAAGAGACGTGATCGTGTCTCAATGTAATCAAGGTATAAAATGATTGTTATTTATAAATACAGTGAGGGAAAAAAGTATTTGATCCCCTGCTGATTTTGTACGTTTGCCCACTGACAAAGACATGATCAGTCTATAATTTTTATGGTAGGTATACAGTGGGGGAAAAAAGTATTTAGTCAGCCACCAATTGTGCAAGTTCTCCCACTTAAAAAGATGAGAAAGGCCTGTAATTTTCATCATAGGTACACGTCAACTATGACAGACAAATTGAGGAAAAAATGTCCAGAAAATCACATTGTAGGATTTTTAATGAATTTATTTGCAAATTATGGTGGAAAATAAGTATTTGGTCACCTACAAACAAGCAAGATTTCTGGCTCTCACAGACCTGTAACTTCTTCTTTAAGAGGCTCCTCTGTCCTCCACTCGTTACCTGTATTAATGGCACCTGTTTGAACTTGTTATCAGTATAAAAGACACCTGTCCACAACCTCAAACAGTCACACTCCAAACTCCAGTATGGCCAAGACCAAAGAGCTGTCAAAGGACACCAGAAACAAAATTGTAGACCTGCACCAGGCTGGGAAGACTGAATCTGCAATAGGTAAGCAGCTTGGTTTGAAGAAATCAACGGTGGGAGCAATTATTAGGAAATGGAAGACATACAAGACCACTGATAATCTCCCTCGATCTGGGGCTCCACGCAAGATCTCACCCCGTGGGGTCAAAATGATCACAAGAACGGTGAGCAAAAATCCCAGAACCACACGTTGGGACCTAGTGAATGACCTGCAGAGAGCTGGGACCAAAGTAACAAAGCCTACCATCAGTAACACACTACACCGCCAGTGACTCAAATCCTGCAGTGCCAGACGTGTCCCCCTGCTTAAGCCAGTACATGTCCAGGCCCGTCTGAAGTCTGCTAGAGTGCATTTGGATGATCCAGAAGATGATTGTGAGAATGTCATATGGTCAGATGAAACCAAAATAGAACTTTTTGGTTAAAACTCAACTCGTCGTGTTTGGAGGACAAAGAATGCTGAGTTGCATCCAAAGAACACCATACCTACTGTGAAGCATGGGGGTGGAAACATCATGCTTTGGGGCTGTTTTGCTGCAAAGGGACCAGGACGACTGATCCGTGTAAAGGAAAGAATGAATGGGGCTGTGTATCGTGAGATTTTGAGTGAAAATCTCTTTCCATCAGCAAGGGCATTGAAGATGAAACGTGGCTGGGTCTTTCAGCATGACAATGAACCCAAACACACCGCCCGGGCAACGAAGGAGTGGCTTCGTAAGAAGCATTTCAAGGTCCTGGAGTGGCCTAGCCAGTCTCCAGATCTCAACCCCATAGAAAATCTTTGGAGGGAGTTGAAAGTCTGTGTTGCCCAGCGACAGCCCCAAAACATCACTGTTCTAGAGGAGATCTGCATGGAGGAATGGGCCAAAATACCAGCAACAGTGTGTGAAAACCTTGTGAAGACTTACAGAAAACGTTTGACCTGTGTCATTGCCAACAAAGGGTATATAACAAAGTATTGAGAAACTTTTGTTATTGACCAAATACTTATTTTCCACCATAATTTGCAAATAAATTCATTAAAAATCCTACAATGTGATTTTCTGGATTTTTTTTTCTCATTTTGTCTGTCATAGTTGACGTGTACCTATGATGAAAATTACAGGCCTCTCTCATCTTTTTAAGTGGGAGAACTTGCACAATTGGTGGCTGACTAAATACTTTTTTTCCCCACTGTATTTGAACAGTGAGAGACAGAATAACAACAAAAAAATCCAGAAAAACACATGTCAAAAATTTTATAAATTGATTTGCATTTTAATGAGGGAAATAAGTATTTGACCCCTCTGCAAAACATGAATTAGTACTTGGTGGCAAAACCCTTGTTGGCAATCACAGAGGTCAGACGTTTCTTGTAGTTGGCCACCAGGTTTGCACACATCTCAGGAGGGATTTTGTTCCACTCCTCTTTGCAGATCTTCTCCAAGTCATTTCTAGGCTGACGTTTGGCAACTCGAACCTTCAGCTCCCTCCACAGATTTTCTATGGGATTAAGGTCTGGAGACTGGCTAGGCCACTCCAGGACCTTAATGTGCTTCTTCTTGAGCCACTCCTTTGTTGCCTTGGCCGTGTGTTTTGGGTCATTGTCATGCTGGAATACCCATCCACGACCCATTTTCAATGCCCTGGCTGAGGGAAGGAGGTTCTCACCCAAGATTTGACGATACATTGCCCCGTCCATCGTCCCTTTGATGCGGTGAAGTTGTTCTGTCCCCTTAGCAGAAAAACACCCCCAAAGCATAATGTTTCCACCTCCATGTTTGACGGTGGGGATGGTGTTCTTGGGGTCATAGGCAGCATTCCTCCTCCTCCAAACACGGCGAGTTGAGTTGATGCCAAAGAGCTCGATTTTGGTCTCATCTGACCACAACACTTTCACCCAGTTCTCCTCTGAATCATTCAGATGTTCATTGGCAAACTTCAGACGGGCCTGTATATGTGCTTTCTTGAGCAGGGGGACCTTGCTGGCGCTGCAGGATTTCAGTCTTTCACGGCGTAGTGTGTTACCAGTTGTTTTCTTGGTGACTATGGTCCCAGCTGCCTTGAGATCATTTACAAGATCCTCCCGTGTAGTTCTGGGCTGATTCCTCACCGTTCTCATGATCATTGCAACTCCACGAGGTGAGATCTTGCATGGAGCCCCAGGCCGAGGGAGATTGACAGTTCTTTTGTGTTTCTTCCATTTGCGAATAATCGCACCAACTGTTGTCACCTTCTCACCAAGCTGCTTGGCGATGGGCTTGTAGCCCATTCCAGCCTTGTGTAGGTCTACAATCTTGTCCCTGACATCCTTGGAGATGTCTTTGGTCTTGGCCATGGTGGAGAGTTTGGAATCTGATTGATTGATTGCTTCTGTGGACAGGTGTCTTTTATACAGGTAACAAGCTGAGATTAGGAGCACTCCCTTTAAGAGTGTGCTCTTAATCTCAGCTCGTTACCTGTATAAAAGACACCTGGGAGCCAGAAATCTTTCTGATTGAGAGGGGGTCAAATACTTATTTCCCTCATTAAAATGTTAATCAATTTATAACATTTTTGACATGCGTTTTTCTGTATTTTTTTGTTGTTATTCTGTCTCTCACTGTTCAAATAAACCTAGCATTAAAATTATAGACTGATCATTTCTTTGTCAGTGGGCAAACGTACAAAATCAGCAGGGGATCAAATACTTTTTCCCCTTACTGTACAATCTCTTATTGGGCTTAGTTGTGGTCAATATACAAACACTCATTTTGTCATGTCAGGGTGAACTGAAAACAGTGTACAAATTATTATAATTATGTTCCGGCCCCCCGACCAGTCTCTCCTACAAAAATCAGCCCCCAGTTGAATCTAGTTGTCTACTCCTGCCATAAACCATAAAAGTTCACTGAAGCGTGGGGACTATTGACAGTGAAACAACAGTCACAGTCAACAGGAGCCCATATTCCAGGTCAAATGTTTACTCTTGTTACAGGTTTTGTTTATGTCTTTGCCCGTTTCCCACCCAGAAGTGATACACTGATTGGTTTTTAAATTTGTTTTCATTCGAGATAACCCTCTCTCTCTGTCAGCTCGTAGACAGGAAAACATTTTGGGGACTGGTATGATGTGGGTGGCCGATAGTTTGGCTCTTGGCCATGTCTCCAGTAGCGCAGAAGGGCAGAGTGCCGCCGCCTGTCTTTTGTCGACTCATTCTGATCTGTAGCTTGTTTTAGACCACACGTTACTGCTGTAATAAAAAGCTGGGGGAAAAAAACTGTAGTAGTTGTAGTCGGTTTACGAGAACCAACATAAATGCAGGCTTGGGATACAATCTTGATTGACTGAACATGGCTATTTTCAGTTCACCCTGACATGACAAAATGAGTGTTTGCTATCATGTAACTTTTAACCTGATTATATCTCTTTAAGTCATGAGGGCTTTACAACTGTCCTATCTTTATGGTGATGAGTTGGAATGAAACCTTGCATTTGATGCAATGATATTATCAAAACCTAGAATCTTGTCACCAATAGTAAGATGTGACCAAACACACAGAACACGTCCTGATTGGTCGATAGACCGGAAGTCATTAAAGATAGACAGGAAGTCCTTAAAGACGGAACTTCCTGTCATGCACATAGAAGGATCCACACACAATTGTTTTTACTATTTTTTAATTGTACATAAAACAGTAACCTCCGGTATTAATTTGGTCAGTCATAAACTATGGCAGCTGATAGATATTATTTTGGGGACCTCTTGTGTTCATAGCTCATTTACGATTGTTTACGCTATACTCTGAACCAAAAAAGGATTTAGATCCAAGAGTTGGTGTAGACACATCTAAAATATCCTTCTGTAGCAAATCAATCAACATTTTGAATGAACTGAGAACGTACAAATAGCCTGAGATAGTCATAGATTTATACATATATTTTACACATATTACTACATACAGTGAGCTCCATAATTCATTGGACAGTGACAATTTTTTTGTTATTTTGGTTCTGTACTCTAGCACTTTGAGTTTGAAAGGATACAATGACAATGAGGGTGAAGTGCAGACTGTCAGCTTTAATTTGAGGGTATATTCATACATATCGGATGAACCGTTTAGAAATTATAGAAGCTTTTGTACATGGTCCCCCCCTTTTTCGGGCATCAAAAAACATTGGACAGTTTAACATAATGTAGAATAAAGTAATCATTGTTAATATTTGGTCGCATATCCTTTGCATGCAATGACTGCTTGAAGTCTGCGATGCATTGACATCACCAGACGCTGGGTATCTTCCCTGGTGATGCTCTGCCAGGCCTGTACTGCAGCCATCTTCAGTTCCTGCTTATTTTGGGGACTTATTGCCTTCAGTCTCCTCTTCAGCATGTAAAATGCATGTTCAATTGGATTCAGATCCGGTGATTGACTCGGCCAGTCAAGGATTTTCCACTTTTTGGCCGTCAAAAACCCCTTTGTTGCTCTAGCAGTATGTTTAGGGTCATTGTCTTGTTGCATGATGAAGTGCCGTCCAATGAGTTTGGAGGCATTTGGTTTTATCTGAGCAGATAAAATATTTCTATAGACTTCAGAATTCATTGTTCTACTTCTGTCTGCAGTCACATCATCGATGAAGACAAGTGAGCCTGTTCCACTGGCAGCCATACAGGCCCAAGCCATAACACCCCCTCCACCATGTTTCACGGATGAGGTGGTATGCTTTGGATCATGGGCATTTCTTTTTTTTCTCCACACTTTCCTCTTTCCATCACTCTGGTACATGTTAATCTTTGTCTCATCTGTCCACAATACTTTTTTCCAGAACTCTTGGGGCTCTTTTAGGTGCTTTTTAGCAAACTGTAATCTCGCCTTTCTGTTCTTCAGGCTTATCAGTGGTTTGCATCTTGTAGTGTACCCTCTGTAGTCCTGCTGGTGTAGTCTTCTACGTATGGTAGACTTTGACACATCTACACCTGCATCCAGGAGAGTGTTTTTGATCTGTTGGGCTGTTGTCAGGGGGGTTTTCTTCACCATAGAGAGTATTCTCCGGTCATCCACTACAGTGTTCTTCCTCGGTCTACCGGGTCTTTTGACATAATTGAGTTCACCGGTTGTTTTTTTCTTGTTAATGATGAACCAAACTGTTGACTTGGGCATGGCCAGGGTTTTTGCAATGTTCCTGATTGATTGATTTTCATTTCTGAGCCTTATGACGGCCAGCTTCATTTGCATCGACACTGCTGTCTTCCTCATGTTGTCACACCACAACAACAACCTCCAAAGGCAATAGCAAAGTCTAGAATCAATGCTATTCATCAACAGCTCTCCTGCATTCACTAACGACACAAATGAATACACCTGCCTAACGACACACATCTGTGAAGCCAATTTAACAAATACTTGTAGTACCTTAAAATGGGGGGACCATGTATAAAAGGTGCTATCATTTCTAAACAGTTCATCCGATATATATGAAAATACCCTCAAATTAAAGCTGACAGTCTGCACTTCACCCTCATTGTCATTGTATCCTTTCAAACTCAAAGTGCTAGAGTACAGAACCAAAATAACAAAAAAATTGTCACTGTCCAATGAATTATGGAGCTCACTGTATGTATTTAATTTTTTTCAACTGATGATGTTAAAAATGCAGTAGTCCCTCTCTCTCTGTCTCTCTGTCTCTCTCTCTCTCCCTCGCTGTTAGTTTGGATGGGGCTCATTCGGTTGGTAGCCATTGATCAGGGGGGATGGCGGATTGCAGGAGACACTGGTGTTCTCCGTGGCCCTCAAAGGAAGCTTCACTCCCAGATACTGGCAGGCCTTCCAACAGAATAGGTAATTCTGGAGCAGCAGCTGCAGCTTCTTACCGAGCCAACAGATTTACAATTCAAACAAGGCCAAGGTGTCTGGGGTGGAAAGTTGGAAACACTTTGCCTTTCTGCTGGGATTTGACAGAGGTTGATCACAGAAGCCTAAACCTCTTGAAAGAAATTCAAATGTCCCATTTCAGTGTTTTCTTCCAGGGTTCTCTCAATCATTTGTTTTTGTTTGCCTTTTCCGTCTCTTTCTTTCTTTCTCGCCTGATGTCGTCTTTGGTCGGTGTTGACAGATACAGTGGGGAAAAAAAGTATTTAGTCAGTCACCAATTGTGCAAGTTCTCCCACTTAAAAAGATGAGAGAGGCCTGTACTTTTCATCATAGGTACACGTCAACTATGACAGACAAAATGAGGAAAGAAAATCCAGAAAATCACATTGTAGGATTTTTAATGAATTTATTTGCAAATTATGGTGGAAAATAAGTATTTGGTCAATAACAAAAGTTTCTCAATACTTTGTTATATACCCCTTGTTGGCAATGACACAGGTCAAACGTTTTCTGTAAGTCTTCACAAGGTTTTCACACACTGTTGCTGGTATTTTGGCCCATTCCTCCATGCAGATCTCCTCTAGAGCAGTGATGTTTTGGGGCTGTCACTTGGCAACACGGACTTTCAACTCCCTCCAAAGATTTTCTATGGGGTTGAGATCTGCAGACTAGCTAGGCCACTCCAGGACCTTGAAATGCTTCTTACGAAGCCACTCCTTCGTTGCCCGGGCGGTGTGTTTGGGATCATTGTCATGCTGAAAGACCCAGCCACGTTTCATCTTCAATGCCCTTGATGATGGAAGGAGGTTTTCACTCAAAATCTCACAATACATGGCCCCATTCATTCTTTCCTTTACACGGATCAGTCGTCCTGGTCCCTTTGCAGAAAAACAGCCCCAAAGCATGATGTTTCCACCCCCATGCTTCACAGTAGGTATGGTGTTCTTTGGATGCAACTCAGCATTCTTTGTCCTCCAAACACGACGAGTTGAGTTTTTACCAAAAAGTTCTATTTTGGTTTCATCTGACCATATGACATTCTCCCAATCCTCTTCTGGATCATCCAAATGCACTCTAGCAGACTTCAGACGGGCCTGGACATGTACTGGCTTAAGCAGGGGGACACGTCTGGCACTGCAGGATTTGAGTCCCTGGCGGCGTAGTGTGTTACTGATGGTAGGCTTTGTTACTTTGGTCCCAGCTCTCTGCAGGTCATTCACTAGGTCCCCCCGTGTGGTTCTGGGATTTTTGCTCACCGTTCTTGTGATCATTTTGACCCCACGGGGTGAGATCTTGCGTGGAGCCCCAGATCGAGGGAGATTATCAGTGGTCTTGTATGTCTTCCATTTCCTAATAATTGCTCCCACAGTTGATTTCTTCAAACCAAGCTGCTTACCTATTGCAGATTCAGTCTTCCCAGCCTGGTGCAGGTCTACAATTTTGTTTCTGGTGTCCTTTGACAGCTCTTTGGTCTTGGCCATAGTGGAGTTTGAGCTTGTGGATGTTTGAGCTTGTGGACACGTGTCTTTTATACTGATAACAAGTTCAAACAGGTGCCATTAATACAGGTAACGAGTGGAGGACAGAGGAGCCTCTTAAAGAAGAAGTTACAGGTCTGTGAGAGCCAGAAATCTTGCTTGTTTGTAGGTGACCAAATACTTATTTTCCACCATAATTTGCAAATAAATTAATAAAAAATCCTACAATGTGATTTTCTGGAGAAAAAAAATCTCAATTTCTCTGTCATAGTTGACGTGTACCTATGATGAAAATTACAGGCCTCTCTCATCTTTTTAAGTGGGAGAACTTGCACAATTGGTGGCTGACTAAATACTTTTTTTCCCCACTGTAAAGTTGAAGATCAAATTGATCAGAAAAACAGTGTAGACATTGTTAATGTTGTAAATGGCTATTGTATCTGGAAACTGCAGATTTTTTATGGAATATCAACATAGGCGTACAGAGGCCCATTATGAGAAACCATCAGTCCTGTGTTCTAATGGCATGTTGTATTTGCTAATCCAAGTTTATCATTTTAAAAGGTTAATTGATCATTAGACCCACAATTGCTGATGCTACAGATACTCAACTAGTCTCAAGAAGGCCAGTTTTATTGCTTCTTTAATCAGCACAACAGTTTTCAGTTGTGCTAACATAATTGCAAAAGGGTTTTCTAATGATCTATTAGCCTTTTAAAATGATAAACTTGGATTAGCAAACACAACGTGCCATTGGAACACAGGACTGATGGTTGCTGATAATGGGCCTCTGTACGCCTATGTAGATATTCCATAAAAAAATCAGCCGTTTCCAGCTACAATAGCCATTTACAACATTAACAATGTCTACACTTTATTTCTGATCAATTTGATGTTATTTTAATGGACAAAAAATTTGCTTTTCTTTTTAAAACAAGGACATTTCTAAGTGACCCCAAACATTTGAACTGTAGTGTATATTTTGAATAATTTAACAATAACGGCCATTGCTATAATACTTATCATGATGCCTAACTTCGGATTTTGTTCATCATCTTTTGTTTTCTGTGAACAGGCAACTTACTGTGGCGTTGTCGTGACAACAGTAAAAAAGAAAACACTATAAATAAAAGGCTGGTCCTGCCACAATATTCAATCTCCATTTTGACATTCATGTAGGCCTAAA
>NC_140024.1:32346793-32386957 GCF_964263955.1 Coregonus lavaretus
GATTGTTTGTGGGGAATGTGTTCTAATGCTGACAGACCGTAGGGGCATGTAGGTGATTGTTTGTGGAGAATGTGTTCTAATGATGACAGGCTATAGGGGCACGTAGGGTGATTGTTTGTGGAGAATGTGTTCTAATGCTGACAGACTGTAGGGGCACCTAGTTTGATTGTTTGTGGAGAATGTGTTCTAATGCTGACAGACTGTAGGGGCACCTAGGGTGATTGTTTGTGGAGAATGTGTTCTAATGCTGACAGACCGTAGGGGCATGTAGGGTGATTGTTTGTGGGGAATGTGTTCTAATGCTGACAGACCGTAGGGGCACCTAGGGTGATTGTTTGTGGGGAATGTGTTCTAATGATGACAGGCTATAGGGGCACCTAGGGTGATTGTTTGTGGAGAATGTGTTCTAATGCTGACAGACCGTAGGGGCATGTAGGGTGATTGTGGTGGATGTGGTGCATACGAGATAGAGTCTAGCAATCAGAGATCCTTGTAGTCAGCTTGTGAGTGGTGATAGGATATGAAGATTTCTACAAAAGTCTCTGTAGAAATAGACTAAATACTAAAAAGAATGGACATCTTTATTGAAATGGGTTTAATCCTTCGTGTGAATACTTGGTTTTGAGATGTTTTTTAGGTTGAGTATCCAGAATGAAGGTGCTGATTAAAAGGCATGCATTTGTTCACTGATCTATCTATGGATTACCACAACCTACAATTAGGCTTTTTAGCATTGATTACCCCACATAAAAGGTTAAATTACACAATGAAGCATTGTATTAAGCCAAGCAGTAAAGGCCTCATTGTAGGTTTAAACCCTTCCTTATGCTCGCCCATATACAAAAACAACAAGAATGAACATCATCACCCTTTTGAGTGACTGTCTCTTTAATTGTTAAATCCAAGAAGTCATTTCCATTCATTGTAATTGTTGTATTTCTTTGTCTGTTTACCTGCAGTGGAGCGGTCGGTCTGTGAGTACCGCTCCTTCCAGTGCCAAGTAATCACTCATCAGATAGAGCAAAGCGCTGTTTTGGCAACCGCCGCCTACCAGCAGCCAAACAAACTCATTTAATAATAGAAAAGAAGAGGAGAGGGAGGGAGGGAAGGAGGGAGCGGGGGGGGGGGGCAGATGATAATCTGTGTGTGTACAACAGCAAACCCTCCTCTAAAGGAGGCTCGCCGCGGTTCAGTGAGATCTGAACCGGCATCAGTCAACAACCGGGGCGCATTCCAGCGTGCTTCCTAGCATTTGTGTTTATCAGCGGTTGTGTGTGTGTTTGTTTGAGCGGCAGTGGTGCGTGGCCAGGGTGTGTGTGTGTGTGTGTGTGTGTGTGTGTGTGTGTGTGTGTTTGTGTGTGTGTTTGTTTGAGCGGCAGTGGTGCGTGGCCAGGGTGTGTGTGTGTGTGTGTGTGTGTGTGTGTGTGTGTGTGTGTGTGTGTGTGTGGTACTCACAGCAGACAGAGCAGAGTGATCTTCTTCAGGGGTGGTGGTGACCTCAGCTGACGCGGGCCAGGAAGTGTTGCGTGACCATTGCTCGTCACCTGCATGGGAGGGGCCAAGAAGAGCGTGTGTGAGCGTGTGTGAACGTGTGTGAACGTGTGTGAGCGCGCACACATGCACTGGGGATCATGCTAACTCCTGTTCTAAACACAAAACAGTTATGGAGTCTTTCCCTTCAACAATGTTGAGAAAATCACAACAACTCACTCACCTCTCTGACACCTCAATCACTCCATTTTTCAACAACCATTTTCATCAGCCATTGAAACCAACGCCCTACGACAGCGCTCAGTGTCCGACTACATTGAAAAAATAGACATTCTTCTAGGCCCAGGGCCACTCAGAGGTCAGGGCCACTCAGAGGTCAGGGTCACTCAGAGGTCAGGGCCACTCAGAGATCAGGGTCAGTCAGAGGTCAGGGTCACTCAGAGGTCAAGCAGCAGGCTCATGGGAGAGTTGTGTGGGGAGAGAAAAGACTGAGAAAGAGCCAGCAGGAGGATTAATACTGTGGAACAGAAAAGACGACAGAGGGCAAGTCTGGACAGGTCCTCTGTGAGGGAAACTAGTGTAGGTGGAGAGAGCAGGGAGGACAGGTAAAAGGAAGGTTGGACTGCAAGGAGGACAGGTGAGAGGAAGGTTAGACTGCAGGGCAGACAGGTGAGAGGAAGGTTAGACTGCAGGGCAGACAGGTGTGAGGAAGGTTAGACTGCAGGGCAGACAGGTGGGAGGAAGGTTAGACTGCAGGGCAGACAGGTGGGAGGAAGGTTAGACTGCAGGGAGGACAGGTGGGAGGAAGGTTAGACTGCAGGGCAGACAGGTGAGAGGAAGGTTAGACTGCAGGGCAGACAGGTGGGAGGAAGGTTAGACTGCAGGGCAGACAGGTGAGAGGAAGGTTAGACTGCAGGGCAGACAGGTGGGAGGAAGGTTAGACTGCAGGGCAGACAGGTGAGAGGAAGGTTAGACTGCAGGGAGGACAGGTGAGAGGAAGGTTAGACTGCAGGGCAGACAGGTGAGAGGAAGGTTAGACTGCAGGGAGGACAGGTGAGAGGAAGGTTAGACTGCAGGGCAGACAGGTGGGAGGAAGGTTAGACTGCAGGGAGGACAGGTGAGAGGAAGGTTAGACTGCAGGGCAGACAGGTGAGAGGAAGGTTAGACTGCAGGGAGGACAGGTGAGAGGAAGGTTAGACTGCAGGGCAGACAGGTGGGAGGAAGGTTAGACTGCAGGGCAGACAGGTGGGAGGAAGGTTAGACTGCAGGGAGGACAGGTGAGAGGAAGGTTAGACTGCAGGGCAGACAGGTGGGAGGAAGGTTAGACTGCAGGGCAGACAGGTGGGAGGAAGGTTAGACTGCAGGGCAGACAGGTGGGAGGAAAGTTAGACTGCAGGGAGGACAGGTGGGAGGAAGGTTAGACTGCAGGGCAGACAGGTGGGAGGAAGGTTAGACTGCAGGGCAGACAGGTGGGAGGAAGGTTAGACTGCAGGGCAGACAGGTGGGAGGAAGGTTAGACTGCAGGGCAGACAGGTGAGAGGAAGGTTAGACTGCAGGGCAGACAGGTGGGAGGAAGGTTAGACTGCAGGGAGGACAGGTGGGAGGAAGGTTAGACTGCAGGGAGGACAGGTGAGAGGAAGGTTAGACTGCAGGGCAGACAGGTGAGAGGAAGGTTAGACTGCAGGGCAGACAGGTGGGAGGAAGGTTAGACTGCAGGGCAGACAGGTGGGAGGAAGGTCAGACTGCAGGGCAGACAGGTGGGAGGAAGGTTAGACTGCAGGGCAGACAGGTGGGAGGAAGGTTAGACTGCAGGGAGGACAGGTGGGAGGAAGGTTAGACTGCAGGGCAGACAGGTGGGAGGAAGGTTAGACTGCAGGGCAGACAGGTGGGAGGAAGGTTAGACTGCAGGGCAGACAGGTGGGAGGAAGGTTAGACTGCAGGGCAGACAGGTGGGAGGAAGGTTAGACTGCAGGGCAGACAGGTGGGAGGAAGGTTAGACTGCAGGGCAGACAGGTGGGAGGAAGGTTAGACTGCAGGGAGGACAGGTGGGAGGAAGGTTAGACTGCAGGGCAGACAGGTGGGAGGAAGGTTAGACTGCAGGGCAGACAGGTGGGAGGAAGGTTATGGTGAATGGCTGTCCTCTGATGTACAACATTAAGTTAATGTTGTTAACCCATCATTAAGCCACTTATACCCCAAACAATAGCTGTTAGGCCTTACCATAATACCATACCAAGTACCATAGCCAAGACCTTCCAGACCACACACTGTACTGTCGGTATTATTCATATACATGATTTGAACATACAGTATGTACACATTATACACACTCACCTTGAATAAATCAATGTAAAACTCAAATGTATGCCAGAAGGCTCTGTCAGTGCTGTGAGCCAGCGTTTGATTGATTTGCAAGTGATGTTTTGCCAATTCCTTAATGTGATGTGAATTACAAAAGGGGAAACAGTTCAATGGCCCTCTCTGGAGATCTGTTCCTGTGGCTGACCAACGATAACGTTTAACAGGTGTGTTTCAGTTTGTTATTGTCAGTCAGCATATTTGACTGTGTGACTAACAATAATGTCTATTCACTTCAGCTTTACCTCCCTCTGCTAGTCAGCTGAGTGGAGAGGAGGAACAGGTGGGTGTGGTTGTATTCTCTCTCTGTCTCTCTCTCTCACTCACTCACCCCCCCCCCCCCCCCACACACACACACACACACACACACACTGACATTCATGGTGAGACACACACACAGATACAGGTCAGGTTTGGTTTGGGGCTGTTTGTGCACAGCTGAAATGACATTACAACGCCTACAGTGAGAAAGTCCTGGCAGGTTGTACCTTCAGGGAGGAGAGGAAGACTGGAAGAGGGGAGGAGAGGAGGAGAGAGGGAAGAGGGGAGGAGGAGGAGAGGAGAGGAGGACTAGAAGAGGGGAGGAGGAGGAGAGAGGGAAGAGGGGAGGAGAGGAGGAGAGAGGGAAGAGGGGAGGAGAGGAGGAGAGAGGGGAGAAGAGGAGAGGAGGAGTAGGAGGAGAGAGGGAAGAGGGGAGAAGAGGAGAGGAGGAGTGGAAGAGGGGAGGAGGAGGAGAGGAGAGGAGTACTAGAAGAGGGGAGGAGGAGGAGAGAGGGGAGAAGAGGAGAGGAGGAGTGGAAGAGGGGAGGAGGAGGAGGAGTGGAAGAGGGGAGGAGAGGAGAGGAGTACTAGAAGAGGGGAGGAGGAGGAGAGAGGGGAGAAGAGGGGAGGAGGAGGAGGAGTGGAAGGGTGTGGCGACCTCCAGGCCTGTGTAACCTGTGGTTTGCACCATGTCGACATGACAGAACAGAGCATACAGCTGGAACCACCTCATCATTATTGTGGTATGAGGTACAGTATCTCACATTTCATCAGACTAACCCTACCTTCTCTTCACCTCACACACACACACACACACACACACACACCTTCGCACCTCCACCCCGTACACACACTCCTTCATCCAAAAAACCCACACCAGCAACCCCCACTCCCCTCCTTTTCACACTGTCTCCCCTCCCAGCTTTCACAACCGACCAGAAATTACACGCTGTTGTCTTTCATTTGTAGAAAGTATGCTTGGCTGCCTCTGGCTAGAGCAGACAGCTAGTGATAATAAGGTCAATATATATTAATTATAGCATCACTTGATGCACCAGACAGCAGAATCCTTGTGTGTCTGTGGCAGTGTTCATCTCCACGGGGCTGGAGAGCTGAGTGTGGCAGTGTTCATCTCCACGGGGCTGGAGAGCTGAGTGTGGCAGTGGTCATCTCCACGGGGCTGGAGAGCTGAGTGTGGCAGTGGTCATCTCCACGGGGCTGGAGAGCTGAGTGTGGCAGTGTTCATCTCCACGGGGCTGGAGAACTGAGTGTGGCAGTGTTCATCTCCACGGGGCTGGAGAGCTGAGTGTGGCAGTGGTCATCTCCACGGGGCTGGAGAGCTGAGGAATGATATGTGGGTTGTAGTGTATGGAAGCTGGCCCCGCCTCCTCCACAAGGTTCTGAGGCCAACGAGATGACTCATCTCTTATGCATGGTCCGGGTTCCTCCGTGATTTAACTAATCATCATCACTCTTTTATCTAGCGCTTGTCAGGGGACCCGCAGAACTAGCTTTCATTGCTTGCCAGCGCTACATAATTAATGCTCTCTGTGTCATCAAACTTTTTCTTCTTTCTCTCTCCTCCCCTTAACTCTCCTAAATGTTCGCAGAGAGGACAAGATGGTTGTTGGGTTTCGCTGGGTTTTTAATCCTCTGTGACTGAGCGTGTTGATTTTTGCTGGCTGTGAATGTGACATAAATGGGCTGTGGTGTTGGGGTGGGCAGGATTTATACACATACTGAGTATTCATAGATAGATATGGGGCGCACACACACACACACTCACACACACTCACACACACACACACACACATTCACACACACTCACACACACTCACACACATACATACACACACGCACACACACACATGCACGCACACAAGGATAATCAAACACATAGTCACACCCACGCCCAGTCACACGGTGTTACCAGATATGTGAATGTGTTCATGTCGTTCCTGAGATATGTTACTGTTGCATTCATTGAACAGTATATGTGGATGCACATGTTTATGTGTGAGGACACACCTCCTTTCTCTTCCTGGCCTCTCTGCAGTGCCCCTCCCTCTCCTTCCCTCCCCTCTGCATTCACACTTCTTCAAATGAAGGCCAGGCTGCACTTTGGCCCTCACATTTGTCCAGCAGCTTTGCCACCACACCACACTGGCCGCCAGGAGACGGATAGCATTACGGTGACAAATCAATTTTTTCCACTTGATGTTTTCTCTCCGTCCAAACAGTCCCTGTCAGTGGTTTTATGAGAGGGATTACCCATAATCCTCAGAGTCATCTGGACGCCTGCAGTCTCTGTCCCTCAGTCCTCCGGGCTCCCATGGTGCCGAGTGGCTGGGAAACTTCCTCAGCAGCCAGCCAATTAGCTGTCCTAATGGAGATTAGTATGGCAACGACATCGTAATCACACTACAGATTGCTTCACATCTTAGTCCGGGGCCATTGCTGGAAATAAGAGCTTGTTATTGGACACTTGTTAGACAGATAAATAAGACATTTTGGTTAATTACAAACACACACAATCGCACTCAGACGCACGCACGCGCACATGCGCAAGCAAACACACACACACACACACACATCCCTAGGGAGTAATATAAAGACATGGTCCAGTTCAGTATTGAATATGAATGTATTTCTATTGACAGTACTGTAATGGATTGGGGTTATAATGTGTTATTTTTTATTGACAGTACTGTAATGGATTGGGGTTATAATGTGTTATTTCTATTGACAGTACTGTAATGGATTGGGGTTATAATGTGTTATTTTTTATTGACAGTACCGTAATGGATTGGGGTTATAATGTGTTATTTCTATTGACAGTACCATAATGGATTGGAGTTATAATGTGTTATTTCTTATTGACAGTACTGTAATGGATTGGGGTTATAATGTGTTATTTCTATTGACAGTACTGTAATGGATTGGGGTTATAATGTGTTATTTCTATTGACAGTACCGTAATGGATTGAGGTTATAATGTGCCAGTCGGTAGGGGCATAATTGTTCTGGATAGTTCCGAGCTGTATTGCTGACAGACAGTGAGCTGCTCTTTGGCTCCAGTTTGGGGCTGGATGCTCAGGGCCGGGGCTCAAGCAGGCTGTTAGGAGGGCTGTCAGCGGAGGGACAATAGAACGGTAGACTGGAGCCCTTCTCCCTACAGGAGCAAACATTTTCCCTGTCAGAAAGAGAACAACTTCATCCGCCTCGGGCCCTGACAATACACTCTTAATGGCTATGTCTTCTGGCCCTGGCCTGTGGAAAAATCTCACATTCGGCCATGCATGAGTGAGTCTGCAATTGGGATTTATGAAATGTGAGGAAAAATACTGAATGATACTGACGACTTTCAATGGAGCTGTGGAGCTGATGCTGGATATTAATGGTTTGGTAATAATTCTGAGTGGAACAGGTGACTGTCTAGGAATCTGCAAAGGAACAAAATGTCATAAGGGAACCAATCTGATGAAGTCACTCTCCAAGGGGAGAGACTAATGCCCATGCACTCAATTGAGACGGCTGTGTGTCGAGGCACAAGCTGAAATGGAATTAAGAGAACACGGAAACGTTTACCGAGAGGTTGGTTTAGGCAGCGATGTCTGTGTGGACTCAACAAAAATTAATTTGCTAACTTCCAAATGTAGTCCATGATTAATGAGAGGTTAATTTCATGGTCGGAGCGTCAATTTCCTCTCCGAAAATTAGATCTATTCCCCGATGCTAGCAGACTGGTTAAATATTTAAATGTTTTGAAACTTTTGGGAACTTACATAATACATCTTTCCACCACACATTGCTCTCGCTCTTTCTCTCTCAACCCGAGGGAGGGTGAGGGAAGAGGAGGGGGGAACGGTTTCTGGATCAGGTTGCATCCTGTTAATATTAAATACAGTGTCTTCAGAAAGTATTCACACCCCTTGACTTTTTCTACGTTTTGTTGTGTTACAACCTGAATTTAAAATGGATTACATGTGGATGTTTTTGTTACTGGCCTACACATAAGACCCCATAAGGTCAAAGTGGAATTATGTTTTTCAACATTTTTACTAAATCATTTAAAATCTAAAGCTGAAATGTCTTGAGTCAGTGAGTATTCAACCCCTTTGTTATGGCAAGGCAAAATAAGTTCAGGAGTAAAAGGTTGCTTAACAAGTCACATAATAAGTTGCATGGACTCACTGTCTGTGCAATAATAGTGTTTAACATGATTTTTGAATGACTATCTCATCTCTGTATCCCACACATACAATTATCTGTAAGGTCCCTCAGTCGAGCAGTGAATTTCAAACACAGATTCAACCACAAAGACCTGTTGGTAGATAAGTAAAAAAACATCACTGCTCTAGAGGAGATCTGCATGGAGGAATGGGCCAAAATACCAGCAACAGTGTGTGAAAACCTTGTGAAGACTTACAGAAAACGTTTGACCTGTGTCATTGCCAACAAAGGGTATATAACAAAGTATTGAGAAACTTTTGTTATTGACCAAATACTTATTTTCCACCATAATTTGCAAATAAATTCATTAAAAATCCTATAATGTGATCTTCTGGATTTTTTTTTCTAATTTTGTCTGTCATAGTTGACGTGTACCTATGATGAAAATTACAGGCCTCTCTCATCTTTTTAAGTGAGAGAACTTGCACAATTGGTGGCTGACTAAATACTTTTTCCCCCCACTGTATATATATATATATTTTCACTTTGTCATTATGTGGTAGCGTGTGTAGATGGGTGAGGGAAAAAAACTATTGAATACATTTTGAATTCAGGCTGTAACAACAAAATGTGGAATAAGTCAAGGGGTATGAATACTTTCTGAAGGCATGTGGTGTAGCGAACAAAAAAAATACACGGTTAATTAAGTGGAACCACTGACATGTTCATGACTTCCCCTCTTCGCAGGTGGAGGAAATATGGAGGACTGTTGTTACACCCCAGACTACAGGTCCAAAGTAAACAGGAGGATAAGTGTGCCGGCCTGGTGAGAGTAACACCATGAATGAAACGTTTCAGTATGACTGGGGGAGAATAAGTTCATACTGAACGAGGTGCCTGGTTACAGAAGGGACACAGGAATAAAAACACGTAATAACTCAATAACTTCCTGTTTTAACCACCAATAAGATCCAAGACACTGATCCTCTAATCGTCAACAGGAGGGCCCCACAGGGGTGTGAGCCCAGCCCCCTCCTGTACTCACTGTTCACCCATGACTGCATGGCCACGCACGTCACCAACTCAATCATCAAGTTTGCTGACAACACAACAGTGGTAGGCCAGATTACCAACAACAACGAGACAGCCTACAGGGTAGAAAGTGAGAGCCCTGGCGGAGTGGTGTCAGGAAAATAACCTCTCCCTCAACGTCAACAAAATGAAGGAGATGATCGTGGACTACAGGAGACAGCAGAGAGAGCACACCCCCATCCACATCGACGGGGCCGCAGTGGAAAGGGTCAAAACTTCAAATTTCTCTGTATGCACATCACTGACGACCTGAGATGGTCTCTTCACACCGACAGCGTGGTGAAGAAGGCACAACAGCGCCTCTTCAACCTCAGAAGGCTAAAGAAATTTGGCTTGGCCCCTAAGACCCTCACGAACTCCTATAGATACAATATCGAGAGCATTCTGTCAGGCTGTATCAACGCCTGGTATGGCAACCGCACCGCCCGCAACAGCAGGGCTCTCTAGAGGGTGGTGCGGTCAGCTCAATGCATCACACTGCCTGCCCTCGAGGACATCTACAGCAACCGGTGTCACAGGAAGGCCTAGAAGATCATCAAGGACCTCACCCCGCTACCATCTAGAAGGCTGTGACAGTACAGGTGCATCAAAGCTTGGACCGAGAGACTGAAAAACAGCTTCTATCTCCAGGCCGTCAGACTGTTAAACAGTTATCACTAGCCGGCCTCCACCGGTACCCTGCCCTGAACCTTAGATACTGTCACTAGCCGGCTACCACCCAGTACTCTACCCTGCACCTTAGAGACTGCTGCCCTATGTACATAGAGTCATTGAACAATGGTCACTTTAATAATATTTACATACTGTTTTACCCACTTTATATGTATATACTGTATTCTAGTCATGGCTCATCCTATATAACTACTGCTGTGCACAACTTTTATACTCATATACTGTCCATACTGTCTATACACACCATTCACATATGTGACTCGTTTCAGGAAACTAGGCGTATGTAGCACGTCACTACTTCACAGGAGAGGCATTTGAACTTAAACAGTAATTTCTTTATCAAAATGCGACCAAGAACCCGATGGTCACTCTGACAGAGCTCCAGAGTTCCTCTGTGAAGATGGGGGAACCTTCCAGAAGGACATCTATCTCTGCAGCACTCCACCAATCAGATCTTTATGGTAGAGTGGCCAGACGGAAGCCACTTTTCAGTAAAAAGCACATGACAGCCCGCTTGGAGTTTGCCAAATGGCACCTAAAGACTCTCAGACCATGAGAAACAAGCTTTTCTGGTCTGATGAAACCAAGATTGAACTCTTTGATCTGAATGCCAAACGTCTTGTCTGGAGGAAACGTGACACCATCCCTACGGTGAAGCATGGTGGTGGCAGCATCATGCTGTGGGGATTATTTTCAGCGGCGGGGACTGGGAGACTAGTCAGGATCGAGGGAAAGATGAACGGAGCAAAGTACAGAGCGATCCTTGATGACAACCTGCTCCAGAGTGCTCAGGACCTCAGACTAGGGCAAATGTTCACCTTTCAACAGGACAACAACCCTAAGCACACAGCCAAGACAACACAGGAGTGGCTTTGGGACAAGTCTCTGAATGTCTTTGAGTGGCCCAGCCAGAGCCCGGACTTGAACCTGATCAAACATCTCTGGAGAGACCTGAAAATAGCTGTGCAGCGACGCTTCCCATCCAACCTGACAGAGCTTGAGAGGATCTGTATTTGGGGAGTTTCTCCCAGAGAAGAGTGGGAGAAACTCCCCAAATACAGGTGTGCCAAGCTTGTTGCATCATAACCAAGAAGACTCAAGGCTGTAATCACTGCCAAAGGTGCTTCAGCAAAGCACTGAGTAAAAGGTCTGAATACAAAAATGTCTAAAAACCTGTTTTTGCTTTGTCATTATGGGGTATTGTGTGTAGATTCATGAAAAAAACTAAACAATTTAATCCAGTTTAGAATAAGGCTGTAACGTAACAAAATGTGGAAAAAGTCAAGGGGTCTGAATACTTTCCGAATGCATATTATACATTTCTAATTTTGTCAGAAAGTCATTTTCATTGCAAGTTAAAGCGTACTGTTAGCTAGCTAGCTAAGGTTAGCTTGCTGGCTCGCTAGCTAATGTTACATGTGTGATCTGTGTAGTGATATTATTCGAATCAGAAGACCATTTGCATTGCTAGTTATAGCCTAATGTTAGCTAGCTAACATTGAACCTAGTTGGTTAGCTCTTTAGCTACCTGCAGATTCATACTACAGCTATGACAATGTTTGTATTGGAAGTAGTATGAGTTGGGATTTTGCTGGTTCATTGTTTAGCTAGTTAGCTAGCTAGTCTAAACAAAAGACTCCACTTTCGCCAGATGATTACATGACCCATGAAGTTAGCCAGGTGTGTCTGGGGGTGATTACGGCCATCTATTGTATATCCTGAACATGTGTACATGTTTAAACAATAGTTCCCCATCCACTTATCTAGATGTGGCTGGGGGGTGGTTATAGCATTTCCTTCACATGACCCATCAATTTAGACAAGTGTGTCGGTTAAGCGTCGTCTAATAATTATAAAATATTTATACAATATGTTTATCTGGACACTTTCTGTTTCTGATATTGCTAATATGCAAGTAACCATTTCACTGTACCGTTTACACCTTGTGTATCCTGTGCATGTGATAAACCTTGATTTGATTTGATATAGTTTGTGTTTACCAGAGACGGTCATGTGAAGAAGAACAAGACCTGCACCAAAGTCAGATTCGGATATAGGCCAAGGACTAGATTAAGTGTATTTTTACCTGGAGTTTTTCCTTATTGTAGGCTACTACTTTTACCACTTTCAGTCTTGAAATCTTTGGTTGTTTACTAAACTACTCACTTTGTTTAGCACATGGTCTCGCATGTGAATCCTTAAAGAGATGGGTGGGGATAAGGCTTAAGAGGGTGTGAACAATGCTGAATGGGAGTAGACAAAGAATAACTCTCCAGTAGGTGTACCAAAACATTCAAGGGCCATTTTCTCAAAAGTAGGGTAACAAGTTTATCAACTTTCAAAGCAGAATGACTTTCCCATTGTCCCTCAATTACAGTGTATGATAGACCATTTTCTAGCTCAGAGTCTGTACTTTTATCCAATGTTAAAAACAGACAGAATATATATATATTCCATATGTGTTATTTCATAGTTTTGATGTCTTCACTATTGTTCTACAATGTAGAAAATAGTAAAAATAAAGAAAAACCCTTGAATGAGTAGGTGTGTCCAAACTTTTGACTGCTACTGTATACAGTTGAAGTCTGAAGTTTGCATACACTTAGCTTGGAGTCATTAAAACTTGTTTTTCAACCACTCCACAAATTTCTTGTTAACAAACTATAGTTTTGGCATGTCGGTTAGGACATCTACTTTGTGCATGACACAAGTAACTTTTCCAACAGTTGTTTACAGACAGATTCTTTCACTTATAATTCACTGTATCACAATTCCAGTGGGTCAGAAGTTTACATACACTAAGTTGACTGTGCCTTTAATCAGCTTGGAAAATTCCAGAAAATGATGTCATGGCTTTAGAAGCTTCTGATAGGCTAATGGACATAATTCGAGTGAATTGGAGGTGTACCTGTGGATGTATTTCAAGGCCTACCTTCAAACTCAGTGCCTCTTTGCTTGACATCATGTGAAATTCAAAAGAAATCAGCCAAGACCTCAGAAAAATGTTTGTAGACCTCCACAAGTCTGGTTCATCCTTGGGAGCAATTTCCAAATGCCTGAAGGTACCACGTTCATCTGTACAAACAATAGTACGCAAGTATAAACACCATGGGACCACTCAGCCGTCATACCGCTCAGGAAGGAGACGCGTTCTGTCTCCTAGAGATGAACATACTTTGGTGCGAAAAGTGCAAATAAATCACAGAACAACAGCAAAGGACCTTGTGAAGATGCTGGAGGAAACAGTTACAAAAGTATCTATATCCACAGTAAAACGAGTCCTATGTCGACATAACCCGAAAGGCCGCTCAGCAAGGAAGAAGCCACTGCTCCAAAACCGCCATAAAAAAGCCAGACTACGGTTTGCAACTGTACATGGGGACAAAGATTGTATTTTTTGGAGAAATGTCCTCTGGTCTGATGAAACAAAAATATAACTGTTTGGCCATAATGACCATCGTTATGTTTGGAGGAAAAAGGGGGTACTTGCAAGCCGAAGAACACCATCCCAACCGTGAAGCAAGGGGGTGGCAGCATCATGATGTGGGGGTGCTTTGCTGCAGGAGGGACTGGTGCACTTCACAAAATAGATGGCATCATGAGGAAGGAAAATTATGTGGATATATTGAAGCAAAATATATTTTATATTTGAGATTCTTCAAATATCCACGCTTTACCTTGATGACAGCTTTGCACACTCTCAACCAGCTTCACCTGGAATGCTTTTCCAACAGTTTTGAAGGAGTTCCCACATATGCTTAGCACTTGTTGGCTTCTTTTCCTTCACTCTGCCGTCCGACTCATCCCAAACCATCTCAATTGGGTTGAGGTCGGGGGATTGTGGAGGCCAGGTCATCTGATGCAGCACTCCATCACTCTCCTTCTTGGTAAAATAGCCCTAACACAGCCTGGAGGTGTGTTGGGTCATTGTCCTGTTGAAAAACAAATGATAGTCCCACTAAGGCCTAACAAGATGGGATGGCGTATCGCTGCAGAATGCTGTGGTAGCCATGCTGGTTAAGTGTGCATTGAATTCTAAATAAATCACAGATAGTGTCACCAGCAAAGCACCCACACACCATAACACCTCCTCCTCCATGCTTTACGGTGGGAACTACACATGCGGAGATCATCCGTTCACCCACACCGTGTCTCACAAAGACACGGCGGTTGGAACCAAAAATCTCCAATTTGGACTCCAGACCAAAGGACACATTTCCACCATTCTAATGTCCATTGCTCATGTTTCTTGGCCCAAGCAGGTCTCCTCTTTTTAATGGTGTCCTTTAGTAGAGGTTTCTTTGCAGCAATTCGACGATGAAGGCCTGATTCACACAGTCCCCTCTGAACAGTTGATGTTGACATGTGTCTGTGACTTGAACTCTGTGAAGCATTTATTTGGGCTGCAATTTCTGAGGCTGGTAACTCTAATGAACTTATCCTCTGCAGCAGAGGTAACTCTAGGTCTTCCATTCCTGTGGTGGTCCTCATGAGAGTACAGTTTCATCATAGCGCTTGATGGTTTTTGCGACTGCACTTGAAGAAACTTTCAATGTTCTTGACATTTTCCATTTTGACTGACCTTCACGTCTTAAAGTAATGATGGACTGTCATTTGTTTTTGCTTATTTGAGCTGTTCTTGCCATAATATGGACTTGGTCTTTTACCAAATAGGGCTATCTTCTGTATACCCCCCCCCCAAATAGGGCTATTTGAAGAATCTCAAAAATAAAATATATTTTGATTTGTTTAACACTTTTTGGTTACTACATGATTCCATATGTGTTATTTAATAATTTTGATCTCTTCACTATTATTCTACAATATACATATTTTTTTAAATAAAGAAAAACCCTTGAATGAGTAGGTGTGTCCAAACTTTTGACTGGTGGTGTGTGTATATATTTACAGTTGAAGTCGGAAGTTTACATACACCTTAGCCAAATACATTTAAACTCAGTTTTTCACAATTCCTGACATTTAATCCTAGTAAAAATTCCCTGTCTTAGGTCAGTTAGGATCACCACTTTATTTTAAGAATGTGAAATGTCAGAATAATAGTAGAGAGAATGATTCATTTCAGCTTTTATTTATTTCATCACATTCCCAGTGGGTCAGAAGTTTACATACACTCAATTAGTATTTGGTAGCATTGCCTTTAAATTGTTTAACTTGGGTCAAACGTTTTGGATAGCCTTCCACAAGCTTCCCACAATAAGTTGGGTGAATTTTGGCCCATTCCTCCAGACAGAGCTGGTGTAACTGAATCAGGTTTGTAGGCCTCCTTGCTCGCACACGCTTTTTCAGTTCTGCCCTCAAATGTTCTATAGGATTGAGGTCAGGGCTTTGTGATGGCCACTCCAATACCTTGACTTTGTTGTCCTTAAGCCATTTTGCCACAACTTTGGAAGTATGCTTGGGGTCATTGTCCATTTGGAAGACCCATTTGCGATCAAGCTTTAACTTCCTGACTGATGTCTTGAGATGTTGCTTCAATATATCCACATAATTTTCCTTCCTCATGATGCCATCTATTTTGTGAAGTGCACCAGTCCCTCCTGCAGCAAAGCACCCCCACAGCATGATGCTGCCACCCCCGTGCCTCACGTTTGGGATGTTGTTCTTCGGCTTGCAAGTACCCCCTTTTTCCTCCAAACAAAACAATGGTCATTATGGCCAAACAGTTATATTTTTGTTTCATCAGACCAGAGGACATTTCTCCAAAAATTACGATCTTTGTCCCCATGTGCAGTTGCAAATCGTAGTCTGGCTTTTTCATGGTGGTTTTGGAGCAGTGGCTTCTTCCTTGCTGAGCGGTCTTTCAGGTTATGTCGACATAGGACTCGTTTTACTGTGGATATAGATACTTTTGTACCTGTTTCCTCCAGCATCTTCACAAGGTCCTTTGCTGTTGTTCTGGGATTGATTTGCACTTTTCGCACCAAAGTACGTTCATCTCTAGGAGACGGAACGCGTCTTCTTCCTGAGCAGTATGACGGCTGCGTGGTCCATGGTGTTTATACTTGCGTACTATTGTTTGTACAGATGAACATGGTACCTTCAGGCGTTTGGAAATTGCTCCAAGGATGAACCAGACTTTTGGAGGTCTACAATTTATTTTCTGAGATCTTGGTTGATTTCTTTTGATTTTCTGGAATTGTGATACAGTGAATTATAAGTGAAATAATCTGTCTGTAAACAATTGTTGGAAAAATTACTTGTGTCATGCACAAAGTATATGTCCTAATCGACTTGCCAAAACTATAGTTTGTTAACAAGACATTTGTGGAGTGGTTGAAAAAGGAGGTTTAATGACTCCAAACTAAGTGTATGTAAACTTCCGACTTCAACTGTATATTCCAGACTCTGACATTGCTCATTCTGACATGAATTGTTACTGTATTGCTAGATATTACTGCACTTTTGGAGCTAGATACATAAGCATTTTGCTGCACCTGCTATAACATCTGCAAAACTGTGTACGCGACCAATAAACTTTGTTTTGATTTGACACCATGCACCCACCTAGCTTGTATGACTGCAGCTGAATTGTGCTTGCATAGCCGTTTATGTAAACTAGGAAAGTCACCATTAACACACAGTTTCTGTGGCCTATGGAACACATCAATGGCAATCAACAATCTTCATGTTGATAACACTATGATTAACCAACTGAAACATGAAACCCCAATAGAGATCCTACTGAATGACGATTCTAATTCCTAATTCTATGGAAACCACCATCTGAAAAAGTGGCACTATTGTCTAACTCTAGTGTAGACATGAGGCCTGCTGTGGCATGCCATAGGATGTGTCCTCCCTCTCTACAACACGCAAGAGGTGTCACACACAAACACACACACACACAAACACACACACACACACACCCACACACACACACACATTCACACACACACACACACACAGCTTCAGAAAGGTCATCTGGTGGTGCAGCAGGGCATGTCTAAACCAATGCTGTGAGAAAAGCCAGCACTTCTGAGGCCAACAACAGTCAAAAAGTCCCAGAGCTCTTCTAACAGAAGTAACACAGTGACGCCCCAAAGTCACGTGTTCCACAGTCCTTAACCCTAACTCAAAACTAACCCCAACTGGACAGTGCCTTGCAAAAGTATTCATCCCCCTTGGTGTTTTTCCTATTTTGTCGGATTACAACCTGTAATTTAAATGGATTTTTATTTGGATTTCATGTAATGGACATACACAAAATAGTCCAAATCGGTGAAGTGAAATTAAAATAATTCTAAAAAATAAATCACGGAAAAGTGGTGCGTGCATATGTATTCACCCCCTTTGCTATGAAGCCCCTAAATAAGATCTGGTGCAACCAATGACCTTCAGAAGTCACATAATTAGTTAAATAAAGTCCACCTGTGTGCAATCTAAGTGTCACATGATCTCAGTATATATACACCTGTTCTGAAAGGCCCCAGGGTCTCTAACACCACTAAGCAAGGGGAACCACCAAGCAAGCGGCACCATGAAGACCAAGGAGCCCTCCAAACAGGTCAGGGACAAAGTTGTGGAGAAGTACAGATCAGGGTTGGGCTATAAAAAAATATCAGAAACTTTGAACATCCCACGGAGTACCATTAAATCCATTATTAAAAAATGGAAAGAATATGGCACCACAACAAACCTGCCAAGAGAGGGCCGCCCACCAAAACTCACGGACCAGGCAAGGAGGGCATTAATCAGAGAGGCAACAAAGAGACCAAACATAACCCTGAAGGAGCTGCAAAGCTCCACAGCGGAGATTGGCGTATCTGTCCATAGGACCACCTTAAGCCGTACACTCCACAGAGCTGGGCTTTATGGAAGAGTGGCCAGAAAAAAAGCCATTGCTTAAAGAAAAAAAAACAAGCAAACACGTTTGGTAGAAGGTACTCTGGTCAGATGAGACTAAAATTGAGCTTTTTGTCCATCAAGGAAAACGCTATGTCTGGCGCAAACCCAACACCTCTCATCACCCTGAGAACACCATCCCCACAGTGAAGCATGGTGGTGGCAGCATCATGCTGTGGGGATGTTTTTCATCGGCAGGGACTGGGAAACCAGCAGGACAATGACCCTAAGCATACTGCTAAAGCAACACTCGAGTGGTTTAAGGGGAAACATTTAAATGTCTTGGAATGGCCTAGTCAAAGCCTAGACCTCAATCCAATTGAGAATCTGTGGTATGACTTAAAGATAGCTGTACATCAGCGGAACCCAACCAACTTGAAGGAGCTGGAGCAGTTTTGCCTTGAAGAATGGGCATAAATCCCAGTGGCTAGATGTGCCAAGCTTGTAGAGACATACCCCAAGAGACTTGCAGCTGTAATTGCTGCAAAAGGTGGCTCTACAACAAAATAGGAAAAATGCCAAGGTGGGTGAATACCTTCGCAAGCCAATGTAGGTACAGTAATGTACATCCTGGTTTATCTGTGTGTCTGGGGCTAAACATGTCTGTTGCAACTAGGTAAAGTACATATTGTATCTCCAAGGGGACCCATGTCTCTCTGTGCTTAAGGAGTCAGTGGTATAATCCTTGACATGGTGTTGTAACGTTTTTCATCAGTGTAGATAGCCATAGCCATGCCCTAAATTTGAGGACAAATCTGCTTTTTGCCTTTGACATTTAGAGCTTTAGGGTTTCAATTATTCCTCCCACTCTGACAGCACTGATAAAAGAGCAATTAAAGCGTAATTGCTGAGGAGTAGACCGGGGCAAATGAAGACATGACCATCTTGTAATAAGGAAGTCTGTTTGCTCATATGGAGACAACATTGTGGCACCCATGGATGGTAACACATAGAAAGGTAAGCACACAAACTTTTCTCTCTCTCTCTTTCACACACACACACACACACACACACACACACACACACACACACACACACACACACACACAAACACGCTAGCACACACACACAAACAGTCATGTTGGGAGGGCCATAATTCCCTATGCGAAGCGGTCCCTCCAGAGAGCTTATTTATATCCGTTGTCACCTCAGACCAGGGTAGAGCGTTCGGCTCGTAAATCCTGCCATGCTTACCAAGCACAAATTTCCCCTTCATTAGGGATCCACACCCTGTGGAAGCACCAGCCCTGAAATACAGCCCAGTGACTAGAACAGGTTGTAACCTACTGGGAGCAATGCAGCAGACACAACATGTAAACACACACACACACGAGATGGATCCTATTACTAACTTGACCTGATTCTTATTGTGGAATCCTAACTCATTATAACCTGCATATTAAATACACGGAGCTAATAGCATGTACCTCTGTGCTTGTCATGAGCGAGAGAGGATGACTGCATTCAGTCAGACAGACAGACCCAGTTGTTAGTCTTAGCTGACAGACAGACAGACACACAGGTCTCTGGGTCCTGGCATCAGTATATGGTAGAGTGCCTCATATAGCCACTCGTCAAAAAAGTAAATATCTCCCAGTCTCAGCTCTGCGGCTCACCTCCCAGTCTCACCTCCCAGTCTCACCTCCCAGTCTCACCTCCCAGTCTTAGCTCTGCACTGTGGCTCACCTCCCAGTCTCACCTCCCAGTCTCACCTCCCAGTCTCACCTCCCAGTCTCACCTCCCAGTCTCACCTCCCAGTCTCACCTCCCAGTCTTAGCTCTGCACTGTGGCTCACCTCCCAGTCTCACCTCCCAGTCTCAGCTCTGCACTGTGGCTTACCTCCCAGTCTCACCTCCCAGTCTCAGCTCTGCACTGTGGCTTACCTCCCAGTCTCACCTCCCAGTCTCACCACTGCACTGTGGCTCACCTCCATGTCTCACCTCCCAGTCTCAGCCCTGAGCCTCGCATCAGCTTTATCTGGCACACTCCCTCTGAAATTCACACCACTCACACATATATGCTTACATGTACACACACACAAATACACACAAATGTGTGAACACATACACACAGACACACACACGTAGCCTATTCATATACACTCATACGTACATTCTGTACACATTACACACATGCAAGCGCACACACACACACACACACACACACACACACGAAAAGGTGTGAGCAGGAATCACACAAGTATTATAATGCAATTCCTTCCAACCGACTTACTTGATGTGCTATCAGAGCGGCGAGAAAGCAGCTTGTCAGCACAGGCTGGGGGAACAGCCTGGGGTTAGAGTTGGAGCTGCTCGGCTCCCAGACACTGTCTGGATACAGTGTGACAGGTGAGGCCCCGAGGCTAACGGCAGCACCAGGTAGATGTTTCCACAGAGGACTGAGGCAAATGCGAATGCAAATGGACATGGGTGAGCATTAGATTAGCTCAGTGCTCAAATGTACTGCTGGAAGCACAGTTTAGTCCATCAACATGGAATGTTTGTTGCATTGCTATTAGCAGTGGTTAGCTATTAGCTTGTGGCAAACCAGCTGGCTTTAAAAACAAACTTGAGTAGCATGAGTACTCAGTCTAAGGGGACACAGGCATAATAAAGACCATTAGAAAAGGCAATTAATAACAAAGAGGAAAGTCTGTAATTAGCACTCATTAAGAATAAAGATTGGATATATTGTACTTTTTAAACAGTTACTGTTTAGCGGCTTAGATGCTAATGGATCTGAATCTGAAAAATGTCCTATTGCTTTGTGTAGGGGAAGGCAGGGCTGGTTTCCACAGGAGTTGGTTGTCACAGTGCTGTGTTAAAATCAGAACGTTGCTGTGAATTGATGACAAACTTTCAGACGAGGACAAACATGGACCTGTTGATGTTCTTGGTATATGTTCTAAAACGTTGATGTTTTGGGGTATCCATGAACCAAGATGTTTGTTGTGTAGAGTGAAGAAATAGGCATGTGCTGTAGGCTATATGATTAACATGTTACACTTTATTAATAGATTCAGCTCGTTTCAAGACTTTTCAACAAAGAAGTCGTATGTGTCATTGCTATCATACATACAGTAAACAAACCATGAATAAACTGAGGCAAATTGAAAAATGTGGCAAATTGAATAATATTACAAAGTATTGTTATGTTTCATATTTCTATAAAAAATATATGATATATTTTCATGTAAGCTTATAAGATAAGTACTGTTATAAAAAACACCAAGTAGGCAAACAGAGGCAAAGTGCTGCATAGCCTCTTGATTTCCTTGAAAGAACATTCAGTATACAGTATATCAATCATCTTACACTAGCGGGTAATTTAATGGCAACAGAAAAGTCAAACCAAGATTTCAGAAGTTAATCAGTGTTAATCTTCCAAATGTCAGAATCATTATCTTAGATCTTCTCTGTCAAACATTTTCTTCAGACTACTCCTTGAATTCCAATCCCTTTTCTTGGCAAACTTGTAGACGCATCCAAAGAGATCGGGAAACATTTTCATCATGTCAACACAATCTGCATCCTCAGTGCTTCAGAGAGAGAGAAAGACAAAATATGAAACCACCTTCAATGGTAAGAAAGTTAATAAAGTTAATGTAATTTTTTTTTACAAAACTATGAATATGTCTTACTAGTGCTCATGGAAGTTGCGTATGAAGCGCAACAAACCCAATGTGTTGTCAGGGTAGGCCTTCTTTTTACCATCCAGCTTCTCCATCAACTCAGGCGGTATCTGTGTACACAAATAAATAACAGTAAGTGTTAGTACTACTAGACACTCCACTAGGCTTAATGTAAAGTAAAATTAATAAAATGGCGTCTTGCTCACCTTGGACTTCCACTTTGTGAAGGACCTCCCCTCAGCACACTGGTCCAAAGCATGAAGGAGTTCTGGCTCTGCTTTACGACAGTTCTCTGCTTCCTTCTCGTTACCAATTTTTCGCAAGTACTCCACTCTCCTGAAAAACAACAGTGTACCTTTAAATCCATTCAACTGGGTCAGTGTCAAACAGCGATCACATCGCCATTGGGATAAATCGTCGTTAGAATTGAGCATTGTCCTCATTGCCCTGGGACAAAACCAACATTTCTGAACTTCAATGGTTAAAACCTGAACTCATTCAAAAACGTAAATGTCCATTGGAAAAAGTGATGGCTATATGTAAATCACTCATCTTAACTAACCTTCTGATTGACAAGTGTTAGGGGTGTTTCTCACCTCTCCTCTGGCCAGAAGTATGGGTGGGCCAGTGTGTCCTCCACTTTAGGTCTCTCCGCTGGGTCTTCATTGATCATCCACTCAATTAGGTCCTTGGCCACCTCATCATCAACATGCTCCAGTGTGTACTTCCCTTGAAAAATGTTCATTTCACAATGGATGCCTTTGCCAAATGGATGATGTCCACCAGAGATGATGTAATACATTAACATCCCAGCCACCTGAAAAGTATAGTATGCATTCAATCAATTTGACGAACAGGTCCAGTAATCAAAATATGGTGACTTATTTAAAATTCAAAACTAACCTGAATGTCGGTGCTCCTCTTATACCCGATACCACTGTCTTCATCTAAAATTTCTCTGGCCTTCCAACATTTTGTTCCTACACTGCTTGTGTGTAGAGTTGTTTGTCCCACGTTTAATTGTCGACTTATACCAAAATCGGCTAATCTCGCTCTGCCTGTAACATCTGGAGAGAAGATTATATAAAGCATACCATTGAAACATAGGTTAAAAAATAACACATCACATGTACACTACCGTTCAAAAGTTTGGGGTCACTTAGAAATGTCCTTGTTTTCGAAAGAAAATCATTTTTTTTGTCCATTAAAATAACATCAAATTAATCAGAAATACAGTGTAGACATTGTTAATGTTGTAAATGGCGATTGTAGCTGGAAACGGCTGATTTTTTATGGAACATCTACATAGGCGTACAGAGGCCCATTATCAGAAACCATCAGTCCTGTGTTCCAATGGCATGTTGTGTTTGCTAATCCAAGTTTATCATTTTAAAAGGCTAATTGATCATTAGAAAACCCTTTTGCAATTATGTTAGCACAGCTGAAAACTGTTGTGCTGATTAAAGAAGCAATAAAACTGGCCTTCTTGAGACTAGTTGAGTATCTGGAGCATCAGCAATTGTGGGTTCGATTACAGGCTCAAAATGGCCAGAAACAAATAACTTTCTTCTGAAACTCGTGAGTCTATTCTTGTTCTGAGAAATGAAGGATATTCCATGCGAGAAATTGCCAATAAAAGAAAAAAACATATCTCAGACTGGCCAGTAAAAAGAAAAGATTAAGATGGCCAGTCTGAGATATGGCTTTTTCTTTGCAACTCTGCCTAGAAGGTCACCATCCCGGAGTCGCCTCTTCACTGTTGACGTTGAGACTGGTGTTTTGCGGGTACTATTTAATGAAGCTGCCAGTTGAGGACCTGTGAGGAACCTGTTTCTCAAACTAGACACTAATGTATTTGTCCTCTTGCTCAGTTGTGCACTGGGGCCTCCCACTCCTCTTTCTATTCTGGTTAGAACCAGTTTGTGCTGTTCTGTGAAGGGAGTAGTACACAGCGTTGTACGAGATCTTCAGTTTCTTGGCAATTTCTCGCATGGAATAGCCTTCATTTCTCAGAACAAGAATAGACTGACGAGTTTCAGAAGAAAGTTATTTATTTCTGGCCATTTTGAGCCTGTAATCGAACCCACAATTGCTGATGCTCCAGATACTCAACTAGTCTCGAGAAGGCCAGTTTTATTGCTACCTTAATCAGCACAACAGTTTTCAGCTGTGCTAACATAATTGCAAAAGGGTTTTCTAATGATCAATTAGCCTTTTAAAATGATAAACTTGGATTAGGAAACACAACGTGCCATTGGAACACAGGACTGATGGTTGCTGATAATGGGCCTCTGTACGCCTATGTAGATATTCCATAAAAAAATCTGCCGTTTCCAGCTACAATAGCCATTTACAACATTAATAATGTCTACACTGTATTTCTGATCAATTTGATGTTATTTTAATGGGCTTTTTTTTTTTAACAAGTAAATATCTAAGTGAAGCCAAACTTTTGAACGGGAGTGTAGATTTCTGTAGTCTACATTTTTATTGAGTTACTACTTACAGTGGGGAGAACAAGTATTTGATACACTGCCGATTTTGCAGGTTTTCCTACTTACAAAGCATGTAGAGGTCTGTAATTTTTATCATAGGTACACTTCAACTGTGAGAGACGGAATCTAAAACAAAAATCCAGAAAATCACATTGTATGATTTTTAAGTAATGAATTTGCATTTTATTGCATGACATAAGTATTTGATCACCTACCAACCAGTAAGAATTCCGGCTCTCACAGACCTGTTAGTTTTTCTTTAAGAACCCCTCCTGTTCTGCACTCATTACCTGTATTAACTGCACCTGTTTGAACTCGTTACCTGTATAAAAGACACCTGTCCACACACTCAATCAAACAGACTCCAACCTCTCCACAATGGCCAAGACCAGAGAGCTGTGGAAGGACATCAGGGATAAAATTGTAGACCTGCACAAGGCTGGGATGGGCTACAGGACAATAAGCAAGCAGCTTGGTGAGAAGGCAACAACTGTTGACGGAATTATTAGAAAATGGAAGAAGTTCAAGATGACGGTCAATCACCCTCGGTCTGGGGCTCCATGCAAGATCTCACCTCGTGGGGCATCAATGATCATGAGGAAGGTGAGGGATCAGCCCAGAACTACACGGCAGGACCTGGTCAATGACCTGAAGAGAGCTGGGACCACAGTCTCAAAGAAAACCATTAGTAACACACTACGCCATGATGGATTAAAATCCTGCAGCGCACGCAAGGTCCCCCTGCTCAAGCCAGCGCATGTCCAGGCCCGTCTGAAGTTTGCCAATGACCATCTGGATGATCCAGAGGAGGAATGGGAGAAGGTCATGTGGTCTGATGAGACAAAAATATAGCTTTTTGGTCTAAACTCCACTCGCCGTGTTTGGAGGAAGAAGAAGGATGAGTACAACCCCAAGAACACCATCCCAACCGTGAAGCATGGAGGTGGAAACATCATTCTTTGGGGATGCTTTTCTGCAAAGGGGACAGGACGACTGCACCGTATTGAGGGGAGGATGGATGGGGCCATGTATTGCGAGATCTTGGCCAACAACCTCCGTCCCTCAGTAAGAGCATTGAAGATGGGTCGTGGCTGGGTCTTCCAGCATGACAATGACCCGAAACACACAGCCAGGGCAACTAAGGAGTGGCTCCGTAAGAAGCATCTCAAGGTCCTGGAGTGACCTAGCCAGTCTCCAGACCTGAACCCAATAGAAAATCTTTGGAGGGAGCTGAAAGTCCGTATTGCCCAGCGACAGCCCCGAAACCTGAAGGATCTGGAGAAGGTCTGTATGGAGGAGTGGGCCAAAATCCCTGCTGCAGTGTGTGCAAACCTGGTCAAGACCTACAGGAAACGTATGATCTCTGTAATTGCAAACAAAGGTTTCTGTACCAAATATTAAGTTCTGCTTTTCTGATGTATCAAATACTTATGTCATGCAATAAAATGCAAATTAATTACTTAAAAATCATACAATGTGATTTTCTGGATTTTTGTTTTAGATTCCTCTCACAGTTGAAGTGTACCTATGATAAAAATTACAGAACTCTACAGGCTTTGTAAGTAGGAAAACCTGCAAAATCGGTAGTGTATCAAATACTTGTTCTCCCCACTGTATATGGGCTGGCCTTACCTATCAAAACATTCTGTGGTTTGATATCCCGGTGCAGAATTTTTGTGTTTCGACTGTGCAGAACGCTTAGACTGCAGAGCACCTCGTGCACTATTTTCTTCAGGACAGGAGTTGTGTCCTCTGGTAGGTGGTCTTTGATGTATTCATCAAGGGTGTATTCACAGAGCTGAAGAACAAGGTAACCAAAGTGCTCGTCTTCTGCAAAGTCCACATATCTCACAATCCAGGGACTATCCAGCTGAGGTAGTCGTAAAAACTCCTCTTCATTCTTTAGATCTTGATAGTTTGACTTGAGCATTCTCTTCACGGCTACCTCAGTACCATCATCCTTCAAGCCCAGAAAGACTACGGTTCCATCACTTCCTTTGGCTATTCTGAAATCCGGATGGACTACAAGATTGAGATTTCCCAATCTGTAAACCTTTCCTGCATCTATGTTGCTGAGTTCCTCCAACTGAGGCCTCCACCGCTCACTAACTTTGTGCCATTTCCGGGGTTTTGATTCCTCAGTGGTTGAGGGGAATGGTTTAACACTGGAACTTTCATCATATACACCGGATTCTTCAACTGGAATTGATGAAGCGTCAAGATCTGCCTTCTCAGTCATGTCAGTTGTACTTTTTTCTACCGACAACTCTTCCTGAATCGTTTTCTTCTTTTTCTTTTTCTTTTTCTTCTTCTTCTTTGATAGACTAATTCCCTGCAATTGTTCAGTTGCATCCGTTGGTGAGACTGCACTTTGTAGGGACATATCTAATTTCCTCAGTTTTCCTTTCAGGTCTTCATCCATCTGCATTTCGGCAGTAAAAAGTATTTTCTCAGGCACTGAGGTTATCCCTCGTGATGTGATAATCACAGGTACACAATCAAAGGTGTACAGATCTGCAAGCAGACCAAAAGTTAAAACACCTAAGCTTGAGGTCTGAGGATTGGAGAGATATGCTTGATCAGTGAATGAGATGATCCTCTTGCATAACTCCTCAACAAAAGGGAGGGTCCAGCCATGTTTGTGATTTTGAGTTTTCTGAGTAATCACATACAGTAGTCTGACAACTGAAATGTTGCGATCTAGTCCTTGAGGGGTAAGAATGAGGTATTTCAGAAGAGTTGGTATTACTACCAGTGACAGTCCAAGAGATATTTATTTCATAATGTTAAAAACAGGTGTCAAGCTATTCACTACCATATCTTGTAAATGTTTGGGAATTTTAGGCAAACGATTGATCGTCTCTTCAATGTAGAGATCAATTTTCTGAGATTCTCTCAGCCACTTTATGGATGCTTGCTGATACTGATCCGCATTTGTTCCAATAGCGTTAAAGGACACGTCAATAAGTGTAAGATGATTCACAGGGTTCACCACCAGCATGTGTTTGCCATATTCATTGAAAAGTTCCTCCACTGATTTGAGTCCTACTGCACAAGAAAAATCATAAAAAATCTTCAATTTGACAAAATCCTCACTCTCTGAAGAGAATTTCTGAATCATGCTTGCTATCTTTTGGTCAGTAGCGGGATGTGCTTTGCAATTTCTTTCAGCAAATGCTCCAGACATCATCAACTCTTTCACAATGTCTTCTCTGTCATTGTTTGCCGCCAATTGAAGTGGAGTAAAGTTCTGGAGTGTTGTCCCTTCTGGATCTGCTTTTGCTGCGAGTAATCTATTCACTATACTGACAGGAGCTTTTGACATTGCGGCATAATGCAAAGGAAACCAACCATTTGTTGATTGCACGTTGGGGTTAACACCTTCTTTCAGAAGAAATGTACAAATATTATCATTTGTAAATGCAACAGCAGCAATTAAAGGGGTAACATTATCCTTCAGCTCAGCACAAGGGTACAGTCGATTCAAGTCCTTGCCGCCTCTAATCAATTTCTTTAGTTTCTCCAACTTCCTGTCAATAATGCATTTTATAATGGGATCCGTTTCCCTTGGAACCCAGGGGGCCATCGGTAATTGGAATTGGAACTGGATTTGACCTGGGACGATATTCATTCTTCAAACATCTACTTCTACAGGTACAGTAGATCTGTGGGATGACACCTCTATTATTACCTCTGTTAAAAGGTTAAGTCAGGTACAGTCATATATATACTTTTTTTTTGTCATTTAGCAGACGCTCTTATCCAGAGAGATTTACATGAGCAATTAGGGTTAAGTGCCTTGCTCAAGGGCACAGACAGATTTTTCACCTAGTCGGCTCAGGGATTAGAACCAGCAACCTTTCGGTTACTGGCACAACGCTCTTAACCACTAAGCTACCTGCCGCCCCATATAAGCCTCGCTTGACCATTTACTTGTTTATAACAATTGCAAAAACATTGGCAACTTTGTATTCTAGTCAACTTTGTTCTGAAGTTATCAGCAGCCATAGAGACAGATAAACATCTTGATTCTATGTTTAGTGGAGAACTTCTGTGTATAAAGTGATGTGGAAGGGTAAAAAAGCATCTAACGACCCAGTTAGTTGTTCTACAAGATGTCTGAGAAAGTCGGTAAACAATAAGTGCTTTCAATTGCAACTTCAGTACAATTTTTGGGAAACAGCTCTCAAATGTTACGATGTGCCTATGAAGGTTCTAGCGATGAATTTAGCAAGATGCTTTTGAGAAACCAGGCCCTGGACAATAAATTATGTGAGACAAAACACATTCTTTTTTTTTTTTTTTTACATCATTTGAAGCGCAAATTACATTTTCGTAAGACATCTTTTGCATGTGGAAATGTTATATAATGTTGTATAATCACCTTCCGTTGTAAAAACCATGGAAATTCAAAACAAAAAACTATTTTTGGTCCGAAATCAAAAAAGAAAGGAAATTCACATGAGCACCACAATGCCTACTCCACCCATGCTCTACCAAGATTTTCTCCCACACAGCATTGACCTACTACAGTAGCAATTTTGGTATATTGTACTTCAAACAATTTGTATGCAGGTTGCTTAGGATTAAAATATTCTCAAACAGCCTGATTCATACTATTAATGGACTTTACGGTGTCCTGCTATTAAAATAATGTATAAAGTACATTCGGAAAGTATTCAGACCTTTTATCACATCGTTACTGCCTTATTCTAAAATAGATTAAATAAAATAAAATCCTCATCAATTTACACACAACACCCCATAACGACAAAGTGAAAACAGGTTTTTCAATTTGTTTGCACATTTATAAAAATAAAAAAACTGAAATACCTTATTTACAAAAGTATTCAGACCCTTTGCTATGAGACTAGAAATTGAGCTCAGGTGCATCCTGTTTCCATTGATCATTCTTGAGATGTTTCTACAACTTGATTGGAGTCCACCTGTGGTAAATTCAATTGATTGGACATGATTTGGAAAGGCACACACCTGTCTATATAAGGTCCCACAGTTGACAGTGCATGTCAGAGCAAAAACCAAGCCATAAGGTTGAAGGAACTGTCCGTAGAGCTCAGAGACAGGATTGTGTCAAGGCACAGATCTGGGGAAGGGTACCAAAAAATGTCTGCAGCATTGAAGGTCCCCAAGAACACAGTGGCCTCCATCATTCTTAAATGGAAGAAGTTTGGAACCACCAAGACTCTTCCTAGAGCTGGCCACCAGGCCAAACTGAGCAATCGGGGGAGAAGGGCATTGGTCAGGGAGGTGACCAAGAACCCAATGGTCACTCTGACAGAGCTCCAGAGTTCCTCTGTGGAGATGGGAGAACCTTCCAGAAGGACAATCATCTCTGCAGCACTCCACCAATCAGGCCTTCATGGTAGAGTGGCCAGACGGAATACACTCCTCAGTAAAAGGCACATGACAGCCTGCTTGGAGTTTGCCAAAAGGCACCTAAAGACTCTCAGACCGTGGGAAACAAGAAGGTCTGGTCTGATGAAACCAAGATTGAACTCTTTGGCCTGAATGCCAAGTGTCACATCTGGAGGAAACCTGGCACCATCCCTACAGTGAAGCATGGTGGTGGCAGCATCATGCTGTGTGGATGTTTTTCAGCGGCAGGGACTTGGAGACCAGTCAGGATAAAGGGAATGATGAATGGAGCAAAGTACAGAGAGATCCTTGATGAAAACCTGCTCCAGAGCTCTCAGGACCTCAGACTGGGGTGAAGGTTGACCTTCCAACAGGACAATGACCCTAAGCACACAGCCAAGACAATGCAGGAGTGGCTTCGGGACAGGTCTCTGAATGTCCTTGAGTGGCCCAGCCAGAGCCCGGATTTGAACCCGATCGAACATCTCTGGAGAGACCTAAAAATAGCTGTGCAGCGACGCTCCCCATCCAACCTGACAGAGCTTGAGAGGATCTGCAGAGAAAAATGGGAGAAACTCCCCAAATACAGGTGTACCAAGCTTGTAGCATCATACCCAAGAAGACTTGAGGCTGTAATCTCTGCCAAAGGTGCTTCAACAAAATACTGAGTAAAGGGTCTGAATACTTATTTAAAATGTGATATTTCTAAAAACGTGTTTTTGCTTTGTCATTATGGAGTATTGTGTGTAGACTGGCAAGGAAAAAAACAAATGTAATCCATTTTAGAATAAGGCTGTAACTTAACAAAATGTGGAAAAAGTAAAGGAGTCTGAATACTTTCCGAATTCACTGTATATACACTACTCTTTCCATGACATAGACTGACCAGGTGAATCCAGGTAAAAGCTATGATCCCTTATTGATGTCACTTGTTAAATCCACTTCAGTCAGTGTAGATGAAGGGGAGGAGACAGGTTAAAGAAGGATTTTTAAGCCTTGAGACAATTGAGACATGGATTGTGTATGTGTGCCATTCAGAGGGTGAATGGGCAAGACAAAGATTGAAGTGCCTTTGAACAGAGTATGGTAATAGGTGCCAGGTGCACCGGTTTGTTTCAAGAACTACAACACTGCTGGGTTTTTCACCGTCTTTTTGTGTCAGTAAAATAAATTATGCGAGAAATGTCGGTGGAAACGCTTTTAATGCGCAAATATTTATTTAATAACCATAATATCGAAGTAACCTTGGAGTCACGTGATGACATGTTGTGTGGTCCTCCCACTATGACTCGTCGGGAAAGCATGCAGTTTATTAGGCTACAGATGAAATAAATGATGATGAACTTCACAGGGTGGTGAAAGTGCACGGTGGTAAGGTTGATGCTCCTTTCCAATAAGTATCGAGGGTCTTATTCTGGTGTCATGATCATCGATGCTTGGCTGCCGTTTGACAAATATAAATAATCTCAGTCTTTTGTCCATAATAATCTCATCATGTAGGCTATACCCGCACTGTATCTGCAAACTGTTGGCTAGAGCGCACATGGAACCAGAGTGGACACACTCGCTATATAACGCAATTTTGTGAGAAAACCATCAGTAGAGTTGAAAAATAATTTTGAAAAGATGGCAAAGGTAGTGGAATGGGATTAGTGAGGTGTGTGAAGAATCCAATACTTTAACTTGTATGCGGTACAAATCACATTATTGTTGGAGCACCTCCTCTAAGAGTATGGATTAGGCTGTTTGAGAAGGTTTGAATCCTAAGCAACCTGCATGCACATTGTTTGAAGTAGAATAGACCAACATAGCTACTGTAGTAGGTCAAAGCTGTGTGCTGGAAAACCTTGGTAGAGCATGGGGGGAGTAGGAACTGTGGTGCTCATGTGAATTTCCTTTCTTTTTCAGCTTCAGACCAATGCCTACTTCTCATTTAGAACATAGTTTAAAAAATATATATATATATATAGGGCGGCAGGTAGCTTAGTGGTTAAGAGCGTTGTGCCAGTAACCGAAAGGTCGCTGGTTCTAATCCCCGAGCCGACTAGGTGGAAAATCTGTCGATGTGCCCTTGAGCAAGGCACTTAACCCTAATTGCTCCTGTAAGTCGCTCTGGATAAGAGCGTCTGCTAAATGACATAAAATAAATAATAAATATATAACTAGGCTATTAGAATGGACAATGTTCTGTGATGGGTGGTCTGGCGGCCATATTGAGTGTACCCATTGGAGGTAAAAGCTGAAAATTCTGGATTTAGTAAATTGTCAACTACAGACTGTATACAGTTTATCTAATAATATGGCAGTGGGAAACATTTGATTTAATTCCTTACTTAATGTATTGTTGATCAGGTGTGAAGTAGCAACAGGAATGGAAATCAATTGTGGCTGGAAAGAAATTAGCAGAAATTAAAATGAATGCTTGATTTTTTTTTGTAAGATAATCATAGGTGTGTAATGTGTGTTAGAACTAATTTGAAAGAACTACCTTCCAATGTCTACATGGCGTGGTTTGGCACTCCTTGTCAGTTCTGCTGGAGCAGGCCACTCCTTATGACCTTTGCTCTATGAAAAATAAACACCAGGGCAACTTTAAAGATAATAACAGAAAAGCACATTCAATGTGTGTACATTTACTCTGAATAATATGTAGGCCTACATCTGCTATAATTAAATTAATTGTGGAGGTCAGTATAAGTAACTTGAGATTATTGTTCAATTTAGCCATTCGATATTCAGTAGGTGAAATTATGAAACCCTACCCTTAAATAAATGTAAGACACTTTTCTGCATAATATCAGCAGAGGCGTTTGACATATAGCAACATATTATATACAATATCTTAAAAGCATAATAGATGTGCTCTATGTTGCAATATCATGTGGTTATGACGAAAGCAGCACTTTCTAAATGCTCTCTATCTTTTATGGAAGTTACGCTCTCTATATTACAACTTTGATCAGCAATGTTTAACATTCCAATGAAATGAGAGATGACAGGATAATCTAACAAGACGAGGAAAATGATATCCTATGAAGCATTAGCTTAAATGATAGTTAAATGTTACTTACATTTCATCATTGTGATAATAAAAACAACCACCCCTGCTGATCAGGTGACTGTGTCGCAGTAAATGAAACTCTGATGGCTAACGGAAACTCTGATAGTCTAAGATGTGAAAAGTATGATCTTGTGTTAGCGTTAGAAATGTAAACAATAGTTAAGGTTACTTACATTTTGTCATCGTGATATCAGCATTTGCTTGCTTGAGGAAGTATCCACAGACTATAGAAAAACTCAACCACACCTCTTCATCAGGTGAGTTTCAGGAAATGAAACTGAAACTGATGGCCTTTTAAGAAGAATAGTAATATTCCTGGATATTTCCTTCTTTCTCACAAATCTTTTACCAACTATGTTTTGAGACTTCACTAAATACTCTTGATCAGTTCTGTAAATAAAGTTCAGAAACGTTGCTTTCTATGCTAGGAATAAAGTCCCTATTTGCATATGCCTATTTGCATATTGCCTATTTTATCATTTCATTTACACAACATGCCTACCACTTTGAAGATGCAACATATTTTTTCTTGTGAAACAAACAAGAAATAAGACAAAAAAAACAGAAAACTTGAGTGTGCATAACTATTCACCCTCTCAAAGTCAATACTTAGTAGAGCCACCTTTTGCAGCAATTACAGCTGCAAGTCTCTTGGGGTATATCTCTACAGTGAGGGAAAAAGTATTTGATCCCCTGCTGATTTTGTACGTTTGCCCACTGACAAAGTAATGATCAGTCTATAATTTTAATGGTAGGTTTATTTGAAAAGTGAGAGACAGAATAACAACAAAGATATCCAGAAAAACGCTTGTCAAAAATGTTATGAATTGATTTGCATTTTAATGAGGGAAATAAGTATTTGACCCCTCTGCAAAAAATGACTTAGTACTTGGTGGCAAAACCCTTGTTGGCAATCACAGAGGTCAGACATTTCTTGTAGTTGGCCACGAGGTTTGCACACATCTCAGGAGGGATTTTGTCCCACTCCTCTTTGCAGATCTTCTCCAAGTCATTAAGGTTTCGAGGCTGACTTTTGGCAACCGAACCCTCAGCTCCCTCCACAGATTTTCTATGGGATTAAGGTCTGGAGACTGGCTAGGCCACTCCAGGACCTTAATGTGTTTCTTCTTGAGCCACTCCTTTGTTGCCTTGGCCGTGTGTTTTGGGTCATTGTCATGCTGGAATACCCATCCACGACCCATTTTCAAGGGAAGGAGGTTCTCACCCAAGATTTGACGGTACATGGCCCCGTCCATCGTCCCTTTGATGCGGTGAAGTTGTCCTGTCCCCTTAGCAGAAAAACACCCCCAAAGCATAATGTTTCCACCTCCATGTTTGACGGTGGGGATGGTGTTCTTGGGGTCATAGGCAGCATTCCTCCTCCTCCAAACACGGCGAGTTGAGTTGATGCCAAAGAGCTCGATTTTGGTCTCATCTGACCACAACACTTTCACCCAGTTCTCCTCTGAATCATTCAGATGTTCATTGGCAAACTTCAGACAGGCCTGAATATGTGCTTTCTTGAGCAGGGGGACCTTGCGGGCGCTGCAGGATTTCAGTCCTTCACGGCGTAGTGTGTTACCAATTGTTTTCTTGGTGACTATGGTCCCAGCTGCCTTGAGATCATTGACAAGGTCCTCCCATGTAGTTCTGGGCTGATTCCTCACCGTTCTCATGATCATTGCAACTCCACAAGGTGAGATATTGCATGAAACCCCAGGCCGAGGGAGATTGACAGCCTTTTGTGTTTCTTCCATTCGCGAATAATCACAACAACTGTTGTCACTTTCTCACCAAGCTGCTTGGCAATGGTCTTGTAGCACATTCCAGCCTTGTGTAGGTCTACAATCTTGTCCCTGACATCCTTGGAGAGCTCTTTGATCTTGGCCATGGTGGAGAGTTTGGAATCTGATTGATTGATTGCTTCTGTGGACAGATGTCTTTTATACAGGTAACAAGCTGAGATTAGGAGCACTCCCTTTAAGAGGGTGCTCCTAATCTCAGCTCGTTACCTGTATAAAAGAAACCTGGGAGCCAGAAATCTTTCTGATTGAGAGGGGGTCAAATACTTATTTCCCTCATTAAAATGCAAATCAATTTATAACATTTTTGACATGCGTTTTTCTGGATGTTTTTGTTGTTATTCTGTCTCTCAATGTTCAAATACACCTACCATTAAAATTATAGACTGATCATTTCTTTGTCAGTGGGCAAACGTACAAAATCAGCAGGGGATCAAATACTTTTTTCCCTCACTGTATAAGCTTGGCACATCTAGCCACTGGGATTTTTGCCCATTCTTCAAGGCATAACTGCTCCAGCTCCTTCAAGTTGGATGGGTTCCACTGGTGTACAGCAATCTTTAAGTCATACCACAGATTCTCAATCGGATTGAGGTCTGGGCTTTGACTAGGCCATTCCAAGACATTTAAATGTTTCCCCTTAAACCACCCGAGTGTTGCTTTAGCAGCATGCTTAGGGTCATTGTCCTGCTGGAAGGTGAACCTCCGTCACAGTCTGAAATCTCTGTAAGACTGAAACAGGTTTCCCTCAAGAAATTCCCTGTATTTAGCGCCATGGCGTTCTCGGGGTGATGAGGTGTTGGGTTTGCGCTAGACATAGCGTTTTCCTTGATGGCCAAAAAGCTCAATTTTAGTCTCATCTGACCAGAGTACCTTCTTCCATATGTTTGGGGAGTCTCCCACATGCCTTTAGGCAAACACCAAACGTGTTTGCTTATTTTTTTCTTTAAGCAAGGGCTTTTTCTGCCCACTCTTCCGTAAAGCCCAGCTCTGTGGAGTGTACGGCTTAAAGTGGTCCTATGGACAGATACTCCAATCTCCGCTGTGGAGCTTTGCAGCTCCTTCAGGGTTATCTTTGGTATTTTTGTTGCCTCTCTGATTAATGCCCTCCTTGCCTGGTCTGTGAGTTTTGGTGGGCGGCCCTCTCTTGGCAGGTTTGTTGTGGTGCCATATTCTTTCCATTTTTTAATAATGGATTTAATGGTGCTCTGTGGGATGTTTCTGATATTTTTTTATAACCCAACCCTGATCTGTACTTCTCCACAACCTGTTTGGAGAGCTCCTTGGTCTTCATGGTTCCGCTTGCAGAACACCATGAAGAACATATATATATATACTGAGATCATGTGACACTTAGATTGCAAACAGGTGGACTTCTTTTGAACTAATTATGTGACTTCTGAAGGTAATTGGTTGCACCAGATCTTATTTACGGGCTTCATAGCAAAGGGGGTGAATACATATGCACGCACCACTTTTCTGTTAATTATTTTAAAGAATCTTTTGAAACAAGTTATTTTTTTAATTTCACTTCACCAATTTGGACTATTTTGTGGATGTCCATTACATGAAATACAAATACAAATACATTTAAATTACAGGTTGTAATGCAACAAAATAGGAAAAACGCCAAGGGGATGTATACTTTTGCAAGGCACTGTATGTCATTCTATTCATGGTGATGTATCCTGAATAGGTACAGAAAAGTTAGAAATATGCAATATCCAATATTTGCATATTTGGGTATTATTCTACACACTGGCAATTATTTTAATGAGCTCTGCCCCCAAACAAGACCAAATCTGGTTGGTCGGTTCGGACCAAATTTGGTTGGTCGGATCGGACCAAATCTGAACCAATCATAGATGTCTATGTTTCACAAGTTTGGACATCAAAGTACAGCACAGCAGAGCTCAGTAGAGTACAGTAGAGTTCAGTACAGCACAACACAGAACAGTAGAGTGGAGTTCAGTTCAGTACAGTACAGTAGAGTAAAACAGAGTTCAGTACAGTACAGTACAGTAGAACTCATTAAAGTACAGTAGAGTTCAGTACAGTATATTATATTCTACTCAACTCTAGTGTGCTCTACTGTGTACTGTACAGAACTATACTCTACACAACTATACTCTCCTTTTCTTTACTGTACTGTACTCTACTGTGCTGTACTGTACTGTACTGTACTATACTCTACGGTGCTATACTGTGCTGTCCAAACTTGTGAACCGAACTGTGGTTTGTGAATTAGATTTCCCATTGTAGCCAATTCAATTGCAGAAATTACATTACCAATTTTTCAGAAAATCTGTTACCGATTTGGTAACGGAATTTCGAGTTTTAATCACTTAATAATTCATAAACAAAATTGATATCAGTAAAAACACTATAACTAATTGATAGGTCGACCTTTACTTGTTACTTCTGTGAACTTTCATTATCCTCCCCCCTCATGAGAGAGAAAAAATTGAAATTATCTTAAAGATATGTGGGTTTTTGGTAACGGAATTTCAAGGCATGAGGCAATGTTTTTTAAACTTACAGAGGGCAGAAAGATTTCTCCAAAACGAAATCTAAGTGTTGATATTAGTTGGCAGGGGCCTTTACTTCAACATTATTGTGTTTTGATGCATTTCTAATTGAATACTTTTTCTGGTAGATGTTTTCTAAGACCCCTTTTCCATCTGTTTGACCAGAAATCAAAGCCTTTGCTTATTCCTAATTTCTTGGGGAAATGGTTGAAAAATGTATATACAGTGAGCTCCAAAAGTATTGGGACAGTGACAAATGTTTTGTTGTTTTGGCTCTGTACTCCAGCACTTTGGATTTGAAATGATACACCGACTATGTGGTTGAAGTGCAGACTGTCAGCTTTAATTTGTGGCTATTTTCATCCATATGAAAGTTACAGACACACAAATATAACTTTTTACTATGTTAACATGCTAATTGAATTTGTCCCAATAATTTTGGTCCCCTAAAATATGGGGACTATGTACAAAAACTGCAGTAGTTTCTAAACGGTTCGAAAATACCCTCAAATTAAAGCTGACAGTCTGCACTTTAACCTTATAGTCATTGTATCATTTAAAATCCAAAGTTCTGGAGTACAGAGCCAAAACAACAAATGTGTCACTGTCCCAATACTTCTGGAACTCAATGCCTTAATTAAAATATATATCCACTCTTAGCTTTCATTTGACACCCAATTTGACATGCTTCTATGAACGTCACGTTGGTGCTCATGAGTCCTTTCACATGGAAATGACCACCACCAACCAACCAACCAACCAACCCCCACCCCAACTCAGCCGTTTGTTTGAATACCTGTTATTTGACTCTTTCCACTAACCCAACTTCTCCCCACGGAGACATGTAAACAGAGGCACTTCCCCTTTTGTGGTGGCATAGCCAGTAAGCATTGATCTGCGCTATCTGTGTTGACAAAGGGTGTCCTTGACTTGGCCGTCCACTTCATGGTCACTGAACCTTTCCACAAAACTTCAACAGATGCATGGAAGCTCAGTGGAGAACAGTCCACATTCATTCCATGAGGTTGTATGTGGGGAGAACAACAAACTTCAGGGTCAAATACACTTGGGCCGAATGACATCATATTCCAATACAGCACTACTTTTAGCCAGAGCCACATAGGGTAGTGCACTGTTTAGTGAATAGGATGCCATTGGATACGTAGCATTGGTTAGACAATTTCTAGGAATAATTGTTTAGCAGAACAGGTCGAACTTTGCCACAGTCAAAATTAGATTTGCACTTTGCCATTACATTCATCTAAACTTCTTTAGCATTAGGCTCTGAATTGGGTATTCACATCAGAATCCTTTTAAGGTTTATCTCTGCCATAACAACACAGAAGAAAAATAAATTGGCACTCGTAGGGACAAAATCGTCCACAGCTGGGATAGTTTGCCTCAACACGTCAGCCAATGTAGACATAACAGAGAGATAATGGTAAGATTTTTGCTGCTAACAATAAGCACAACATAAAAAGGTCTGGTAATGAAAAGAGGAATGTATTTCTCTGTCAAACAAGGAAGCGCCTGAAGCCGCAGCGAGACCGAATTCCAACGTCTTTGTTCTTTTTTTTTTTTTCTACCAACTTTATTGTTGTTACTGCTTTGTGTGGCCAGAGTTGACAGAGTACACTTAGCACACAGCTACACACATAGCAACCCCCCACCCTGCTCTGTGTGCTATGATAATATTGACACTGCAGCCTAACACTGCCATTATTGAGTTTGGCCATTCTAAATAATGTTTGACCAGCATTACAACAGCAGTGAAATAACACAGCCTCGGCTGGGCCTATAGGGCTAGTTCCCCTCAGGTTATGACCCAATAGGGGGGTGTTTGTAGCCGGTGTGTGTGTGTGTGTGTGTGTGTGTTATAGGGTTAAAGGACGTGATGATGGCATCCTCTCACACTGTGTCACACTGAGCAGGTGTCAGGTTGGGGCACTGCGGTCTCCAGTTTCTCTGTGTTAGCGTATCAAGGTGTATACAACAGCAAAGTGGCTAACGTCCACCTTTCATGTTATTGCTACCTAATACAAGCCAACTCGATAATCTAATAAGTCATTTACTTTTCTCTCTCTTATCACCTTGTGGCGCTATCGTGTTTACTCTTGGAAGTTTTATCGTGAAATGCCTGGCTGTAAGAGGAATAGCTGTGTGACTGTAAAACATTAGCCTGAATTTGTGTTTGCTCTGATAAGTGTTTACGATCAGCGATAGGCACAAGGTCGGGGTTAGTGTCCGTAGGTCTGTCATCACAGAGCAGGTCATCACAGTGTACCGACAGGTTCATCAGTGTCTAGTGAGCTACTACAGAGTGCTGACTAAGACAGCTTGTTCTCAGTAGTGTGTGTGTGTGGGGGGGGAGTTCACTAATGCTTAGTAAGCTGTAAAATAATCTGTTCATTTGTCAATAGCCTGATTATGAAAGCTATGCAGTGTGTGTATGTGTGTGAGAGAGAGAGAGAGAGAGAGAGAGAGAGAGAGAGAGAGAGAGAGAGAGAGAGAGGAGAGAGAGAGAGAGAGAGAGAGAGACTGATTGACCATCTGTGATAGGCAGTACTGCCATCTCCTGGTCATGTGTGCTTGTCCTCTTTGTCGTGATTGGTTTACAGTAAGTCAAGCATGTTGACTGTTGTTTCAGCTTGAGTCGTCAGACTGAATGTAAATCCCAGGGCTTACCACAACTTAATGACAACATTGCAGAGTCGACTAGGGGTCAAACGTCTGCTGTGGAACACACCATGACCTCTCCTTGTCATATTGAAGACACACACACACACACAGGCACAGACACACGCATGACAACATACGCACTATACACATGGATTTTGTGTTGTAGATATGTGGTAGTAGAGTAGTGGCCTGAGGACACACACTTAATGTATTGTGAAATCTGTTGTGAATGTATTGTAATGTTTTTAATTGTTTATAACTGCCTTAATTTTGCTGAACCCCAGGAAGAATGGGCATCCATAATAGATGCAAATGCAAAAAATACTGCATCATGTGACTGCTGTTTGTACACGACTCTTGGCTGAATTTGAATAACAAAAGGACCCATCTAGTCTCTGGTGCCGTGCTACTCCCATAGTGTTGGCTTTGAGTTTAGGACTACATGGATACTTGGAAAGAGACTACCTGTAATCGACTTTGCTTGAATATCCAGCATATTCATCTTTATTGCTCTGATGAAGGTCGACTGACCGAAAACGCAGCTACAATTAAAATAATTTTGCTTCTGACTTGAAGTGTGCAGAGACTTTTTCCTGTTTCTACAGCTTATTCAGAGAAATGAATGAATTACTTTTTAAAACTTAATCTAAAACTGTGAAGTAGGAATGTTTGTGTTTGGGGA
>NC_140024.1:32387157-32441959 GCF_964263955.1 Coregonus lavaretus
AAAGGATAAAAAGCAAAGTGCCAAATAGAGGTGGATTGTCCTGTGGGGCTGAAAGAGGAGGGGTGGTGGTGGGTAACTAGTTAGCTACCTTCCAGGCCCTACTGTCTCTCTCTCTCTGTGTGTGTGTTTTTGGTTTTACTATCCTTGTGGGGACCAGAAGTCCTTAAACCTTCAGTTCGGCTGGCGGATAGCCGAAGTTGGCTGGCAAAACCGAATGAGTGGGCTCGCATACTCCCTTAAAATACATTTGCTTAAAAAAATTGAGAAAAAAAGCAGCAATAGTACCGTTTGTCCATTTTGAGACGCCGTAGCCAGTATACAGTCGTGGTCAAAAGTATTGGTCTTCAGAAAGTCTGCTGCTTCAGTGTTTTTAGATATTTTTGTCAGATGTTACTATGGTATACTGAAGTATAATTACAAGCATTCCATAAGTGTCAAAGGCTTTTATTGACAATTACATTAAGTTCATGCAAAGAGTCAATATTTGCAGTGTTGACCCTTCTTTTTCAAGACCTCTGCAATCCGCCCTGGCATGCTGTCAATGAACTTCTGGGCCACATCCTGACTGATGGCAGCCCATTCTTGCATAATCAATGCTTGGAGTTTGTCAGAATTTGTGGGTTTTTGTTTGTCCACCCGCCTCTTGAGGATTGACCACAAGTTCTCAATGGGATTAAGGTCTGGGGAGTTTCCTGGCCATGGACCCAAAATGTCGATGTTTTGTTCCCCGAGCCACTTAGTTATCACTTTTGCCTTATGGCAAGGTGCTCCATCATGCTGGAAAAGGCATTGTTCGTCACCAAACTGTTCTTGGATGGTTGGGAGAAGTTGCTCTCGGAGGATGTGTTGGTACCATTCTTTATCCATGGCTGTGTTCTTAGGCAAAATTGTGAGTGAGCCCACTCCCTTGGCTGAGAAGCAACCCCACACATGAATGGTCTCAGAATGCTTTACTGTTGGCATGACACAGGACTGATGGTAGCGCTCACCTGGTCTTCTCCAGGCAAGCTTTTTTCCGGATGCCCCAAACAATCGGAAAGGGGATTCAGAGAAAATGACTTTACCCCAGTCCTCAGCAGTCCAATCCCTGTACCTTTTGCAGAATATCAGTCTGTCCCTGATGTTTTTCCTGAAGAGAAGTGGCTTCCTCGCTGCCCTTCTTGACACCAGGCCATCCTCCAAAACTCTTTGCCTCACTGTGCGTGCAGATGCACTCAGACCTGCCTGCTGCCATTCCTGAGCAAGCTCTGCACTGGTGGTGCCCCGAGCCCGCAGCTGAATCAACTTTAGGAGACGGTCCTGGCGCTTGCTGGACTTTCTTGGGCGCCCTGAAGCCTTCTTCACAACAATTGAACATCTCTGAAGTTCTTGATGATCCGATAAATGGTTGATTTAGGTGCAATCTTACTAGCAGCAATATCCTTGCCTATGAAGCCCTTTTTGTGCCGAACAATGATTTCAAGCACCACCCTCCTTTTAAAGCTTCCAGTCGGTTATTCTAACTCAATCAGCATGACAGAGTGATCTCCAGTCTTGTCATCGTCAACACTCTCTCCTGTGTTAAGGAGAGAATCACTGACATGATGTCAGCTGGTCCTTTTGTGGCAGGGCTGAAATGCAGTGGAAATGTTTTTTGGGGATTAAGTTCATTTTCATGGCAAAGAGGGACTGCAATTAATTGCAATTCATCTGATCCCTCTTCATAACATTCTGAAGTATATGCAAATTGCCATCATAAAAACTGAGGCAGCAGACTTTGTGAAAATTAATATTTGTGTCATTTTCAAAACTTTTGACCACGACTGTACAGTTCCTCAAAATAGTCTGAATTAATCTAAGATAACTCAAGAAATCTGTAATGAAATTGACGTTTTTGCCAAGGAGATCTTAGTCTCGCAATTTTACATTAACTAAATGTTTGGTGCATTATTTCTCAATGAAAAAATGTGCATGCAAACTAGTCATCTCTCGTTGAATGACAACAAAGACTTTATTGAAGAATCCCTTCAGTTGACCAATCACTGGCGAATGGGCATAGACTTCGGGCTCCCGACTTTCGGCTGGCCTCGAGAAAGAAATGTGTGCATGAAAAGCCAAAAAAAAAAACTTACCGAAGTCCTAAAACATCGCAAAATGTTGTCATAGTATATGCACAAACTCTTCCGAACTGTTTGGGCTGGGAAGCATGCGGACGCCTTTACAAGGATAGTAAAAACAAGGAGAATTCAGACAAGTGGGGACATTACGCCTTAGAGGTTTTTAGGCTTAGGGGTTAGGTTTAGGACTAGAATTAGGGCTAGGGTAAATATAATTTTGAATTGGAATACATTGTTTGGTCCCCACAAGGATAGTAAAACAAATGTGTGTGTCTGTTTCTCTGTCTGTAATACACAGTGGCCTTTTAAGGCATGATTAACAGACTGGATAACCTCAGACACCCCCTATCAGATGACCTGAGACAACAGGACAGGAAGGGAGGAAGCGACAGAAGGAGGGAGGGAGAGGGGGATGAGGGAGGGGAGTCGAGTTAGCATTAGCGGCGCTAATCGCAGGGGCCCGGTTTGGTTCCCTTCAGACATGACTGCACCCATTCACGCTGCCCAGTCATTGGGAACCCAATCCCTGCACTGCCGCAGCCGTCACCGCGTCGCTATCCCTGGATATCAGAGAGATTTAATCCAGTCTAATAAACAGAGGCTTTAACAAGAGAAGAAGCCCGGGAGCAGGAGGGAGAGGAAACAATTCACTTTCTGTGTTCATAAATATTTACTGGAAGTAGGCAGAGAGAGAAAGAGAGCAAGGGGGAACGATTGAGTATGAAACAGACAGAGAGAGAGAGAGAGACAGAGAGCGAGAGAGAGAGAGAGACCAACAGAGAGAGACATTACAACACAGACAAAATGAAAAGGAGTGCATTAGAAAACAAAGAGGCAGAATAGGACGGGAGAGAAAGATGGGAGGACTAAAAGGCAGAGAGGGGTGGGGAGGGAGGAGGGGTGGGGAGGGAGGATAGATGGGCTACAGTAAATCCTCTTAGACGGAGAGAAGAGAGTCAAAGTCTCTTTTAATTGTGATGAAATTATAGAGCGGGCTAATCCTGGCCTGGTGATTGGAGTCATTTTCCACCTGGATTAGACAGCATAGCGGCGGAAGCAGCAGAGGCTTTATGTGGCAGACTCAGCTCCCCCATTCATTATTTGATTTCAGAACGGCTTATACGAGACAAAACGTGTGTGTTCTACTGCAGGGATCATGAATTTTGAATTTTTAACGAGGCGTGGTGTTTAAAGTCAATCAAAGTGCCTTAATCACCAAACAGACTGGCTCAAAGTCAATGTCAAGGGAGGGGAGAGAGGGTGAGGTGGGGGAGAGATGGGGGGACCTCAGAAGAATAAAGGAGAACTTACCGTGCTCGACTCTCGTTCTTTTACCAGAGGGATCGCCAGGGGGGAGTGAAAGGATGACAGGCCAAGAGGGAGAAAGTGAAAAGAACGTTAGTACGCATGGCAATATGTATTGTGACTTAATTGGTCTGCATTCACGACACAACAGCATTTAAAAAACGTTGGTTTCACATTCAGACAAGTCATTTTAATGAGTATCCTAACTGACTGTTTGCAGCCACTGTGGTCTGAGAGTACATGGACATCAGGCCACCCAATTCATACTCAAATAGAATCAGCACAGAACCAAAATGGCTGTAATGTAGAGCCACAATGCCCACTGAGTAGAGACAAAATGGCCGCAATATCAAACCACAACGCCCATTGTATGGATCCAAAATGGCCGCAATACAAAAAGACACTGCCCATCGAGCAGAACCACACCACCTCAGTATCCACACCCTCAAGCTCCTCACCTCTGTGCTCTAGGTCATGGTTGTTCTTCTCATCCTTGACGGAGGGCAGGTGGGCCTGGCTGCCCAGGGCGCCCAGCGCCAGCAGGCCAGAGCCAGCCACGCCCGGGATGGGGGGTATGCCAGGGGGCTGCAGGCCCGAGGGGTGCGGGGGCATCTGGATGGGTGGCCCACCGTGGGCAGCGTGGGACAGGTGCTGAGCCTGGAGCTGCTGCTGCTGTTGGGGAACAAGACATACGACAAGTGGGTCGGCTGGGAAGAGACCGTGGGACTGGCTACACAACACATGAGAGAGGGGGTTTAGTTCAGTGGGTCGGCTGGGAAGAGACCGGGGGACTGGCTTTACAACACGAGGCGGCTTAGTTCAGGTGGGCGCAACATTACAGAAAAGCTCAGATAAAAATGTGGCATTGATGTGTCGAATTAAAAGTATTTTTTCTTGTCATGTAAAATAGGGAATCCTCAATATCAGCTCTAGACAGTACATATTTCTATCGGCAACAGTCTAAAATGTTGCACCCCATTGAATAACAAGCCCTAGTACAGTGGTTCTGAAATCTCTCCTCAGGGACCCCTCAGACGTTTCACAATTGGGTTTTAGCACTGAACTAGTTCACCCGATTTACCTAGTCAAGGGTTTGATGATTAGTTGACAACTTGAATCAGGTGTGCTAGTTCTGGAATAGGTAAAATACATTAACCGGCTGGGGGTCCCCGGGTAGAGGTTTGGACCGGCTGGGGGTTCCCGAGGAGAGGTACATAAAGTTGTTAGTCTCCCTCCCCTCCCCAATCACAGTCCTAAACCATGGAAAGGAGGAAGGATTGGGGAGTTGAATTGAAGTCCACACATCTGTTAGAGGCCAGTAGGTAAGAACCATTCTTAGCAATAAGGCCATCTTCCTCACAAATGTCTGAGGATGGCTATTATATGAGGCCCTGGATATGAGGTTGGACACACGCACACACACCCACCGTATCCCCACACACACACACACACACACACACCGTATCCACACACACACAAACACACACACCGTATCCACACACACACACACACACTGTATCCTCCACACACGTCACGCTAAATAAAGTCCACCTCATTTCATAAACAGAACACACTTGATACATACTGGATGAACTGCGCCCAAATACCAGCTGCCTGCAGCAATTAGTGAGAAGCAGTCGGCACCACAACAACACAACAACCGCTAGTTAACCGTCCTTCAAGGCTTCAACGCAGGCTTCCTACTCAAAGATCTCAGTTCTATGTCGACTGTTTTAGCAGACAGTCCAGACCAGAACATGGCTGGGGCTGTATTCTCCGAGGGTTGCATATAGGGTTAACTTCACCCACGGCATGATCGCCCCCATCCTGGCCCTCTAGCAAATACTGTTAACAGGCAGAGAGGGAGGGGGACACACACACTTAGCCCTCCCAAGAGTCTGTCAACGTCAGAGAGCGAGAGAAAGAGTGAGCAAGAGGGAGAGAGCGAGAGAGCGAGAGCGAGAGAGAGAGGAAGAGCAAGAGAGCGAGAGAAAGCAAGAGAGCGCGAGCAAGAGGGAGAGCGAGAGAGAGAGAGAAAAAGAGAGAGAGAGAGAGAGAGAGAGAGAGAGAGAGAGAGAGAGAGAGGGAGAGCGAGAGAGACAGACAGACGAGAGCGACTCAGGGATCCAGACTAACAGACGGGAGTTAAATAGCCACTCAGCTGAAAAGGGGAAGTGAGTGCTTTAAAACTAGGTTAAATAACACTTAGCACATCCATCAAGTGTCAGTCCCAAACCAATCTATTGACCTTCCTGATAGCTCGCTAGCTGGGAGTCTTATAGCCCTGACCCATATGACTCATTAGAAGGAGAGGAGGAGGAGGAGCTTGTAAGCCTTTTAACAGTAAAGGTTGATCAAGTCTGGTCTCTTAACAATAGGCCTGTTTTCCAGTAGGCTCATTAACTGGAGCTGGGGAGTAGGGGTATAGAATGGATGGAACCCACTTAGACAGGCAGGATTGTTAATCAATATTGTGCTGGTGGTGTGTGAAGCAGAGGCCTATTTGTGTTAGGGAGGGATGGAAGGGGGGGGGGGGGGGGGGGGGAATAGAGAAGAGACGTCCCTGTTGAGGGTACTAATGAGGGAAGCATGCAGAGAAGCATCATCAAGAAGCCTCATTAAGGGGCCACCGTGGCGGAGGAGGAGAGGAGTGAAGGATGAGGGAAATAAATGGCCTCCGATTCAATATTCCTGAATAAAGAGGTGACAGACTTCCTTTCAGACTTATCTGTTTTTATCTGTGTAAATGACTCCAAATCTCGGGCGGGTTTTGTCAGGAGGGGATGCGCAGGAACGAGGCTATTAAAGCTAACGGGGCGAATCATAGCTCCCACCGACAGACCGTTAGCGTCAGGTGGAACCAACATCAACACTATGAAAGACTAACTGGCTGGCAGACTGGCTGGCAGACTGGCTGGCAGACTGGCTGGCAGACTGGCTGGCAGACTGGCTGGCAGACTGGCTGGCAGACTGGCTGGCAGACTGGCTGGCAGACTGGCTGGCTGGCAGACTGCATGACTAAATAGCATAGAAACAAATGAGGCTGAGTTCCAATACTTTAAAGTGCAATTTTGAGTATCAAGACACCCAATGCATGCTTTAGTTCCTGACTTCCTAACACACAGTGGTTATCTGTCGTTACAAAACCACTTGGCATGCTAAGTGGTAGCAATTCAAACAAACGTCAACAACAACATATCAACAACACATCTCTTCTCATTCCCTCCATTCATCCATCCATCCATCCATCCATCCCTCTCCCAAACACTGACCATGAAGGCTGGGTAGACAGTTTGTTGCTGTTGCTGAAGGAGTCAAAGAAAGATGGCGGTAAGAGGAGGTAGCTGTGGCTAGGGAAGATCTCAATTGGATACTCCTCACGTCCTCTCTTCTTCTCAAAACCCATTGAGGAGGTCAGAGGGGAGGGACCTCTGGCTTTCTCATCCAATGGGTTTTAAGAAGGAGACGAGAGGACGTGAGGAGTATGCAATTGAGATCTTCCCTAGATCTAAGCTCAATGCTAATGCTAGGAGGCTAACCACAGGTGCATTGCAATGCAGTACAGTTTGAGTGATAAGGCTATGATAACACAGTGTCCAAAGTGAAATGAACTGTGAGAACACATCGTTGGTCAGCAGTATGAGAGTCCTTCAATGGGAGCTGAGGTACCTGCAATGGCTGAGGTTCTTATGCACAGTGGCTTGTATTAATTATTTTTCAGGTGTTAAAAAAAAAACCCAAGGAGACTCATTAAATAGAGGGATAGGCCTACACATACTAACGTATCCGCCGGAAAATGGCGGACAATTGTCTGGTCTTAAATCCGTCCAATTTCTGTATTATTTACAGACTGTAGTGTCCATTTAGCCCGTATGCTACGCTCCACCTAGATGAAAACCAAAGCCATATCTACGAGACATCTCTAATATGGAAATCATGAGGTACTACATGTGTGTACAGGGGTTTCAGCCAATGTGACTGCAGACAAATGCCCTCTGTGTGAAAAGGGACACACTCAAACCAAATGGAAAATGTGAATTTGACACTCAAATCTGCAGCAAATAAAAACATGCAAAGTGAGCGAGTGGGTCCTCCAAAAAGCAAATGGTTGTCCCAGAATAACAACAAAACAGGCGCTGTAATAAAATGTTTTACATGAAATGTGTGTTCTAGATCAAATAGGCAAAACACCAACAGTAACCCATCTGTTAACCATTGATGTTGCCCTTAGGTACAGATCCAGGATCAGCTTTCCCTGCCATAATCCCAACTTTAACCAATAGTGTGGAAACCGCTAAACTGGTCTTAGATCAGTGTCTGGGGGGCAATTTCATCCTGTCCTGTTAACCATTATCTAAAAGAACAAGCTGGTGCTAAAAAGCTAGTAACTTCACACACTAACTAAAGTAATGTACACCTGGGTTGTCTACTTGTGTGAACTTCAGTATGATTAACACAGAATGGTTCCGTGCTTACTTTGGAATGGGGTTGACGTTCTGGAACATAATGTGCAAACTGTTTGTACACCGACTGTGCTGGTTGGCTGAGTAGAGCTAGATTACTGCACTTGTGTTATGGGAAGCAGTCTGTAAACCATTTGTAGACTACTGTATGAAACCATAAACCATAAACGGTGTGTATACAGACTGGCTGGTATGCAGCGTTGTATTGGGGGGCTGTAAACCCTGTTGGAATATGTTGTTTATTGGTGCACCCTCTCTCTCGGGTCACTCTGTGCCTTGGGGAGAGGGCAGATTAGCAGGTAGTATATCTCCTGAGATAACACTGGCATGGCCCTGTCCTGGGGACGGGAGACTGACTGCTGGAAAACATCTAACCTGGACAAGGGTCAGGGTGAGCTCTGTGTGTGTGTGTGTGTGTGTGTGTTGCTCCCTTTCTGGAGGACTGGGTGTGTGAGTGTGTGTTGAACAGATCATTTGTATCTCTCTCAGTGCCCAGTTCAGTGTATGAGCTACACCACATGACCAAAAGTATGTGGACACCAGCTCGTCAAACATTTCATTCCAAAATCATGGGTATTAATATGGAGTTGGTCCCCCCTTTGCTGCTATAACAGCCTCCACTCTTCTGGGAAGGATTTCCACTAGATGTTGGAACATTACTGCGGGGACTTGCATCCATTCAGCCACAAGAGCATTAGTGAGGTCGGGCACTGATGTTGGGCGATTAGGCCTTGCTCGCAGTCGGCGTTCCAATTCATCCCAAATAAGTTTGATGGGGTTGAGGTCAGGGCTCTGTGTAGGCCAGTCAAGTTCAAGCTCCAGAGTCCAATTGCGGAGAGCTTTACCCACTCCAGCTGACGCTTGGCATTGCACATTATGATCTTAGGCTTGAGTGCGGCTGCTCTGCCATGGAAACCCATTTCATGAAGCTCCCGACTAACAGTTCTTGTGCTGACGTTGCTTCCAGAGGCAGTTTGGAACTCGGTAGTGAGGGTTGCAACCGAGGACAGACCATTGTTACGTGCTTCAGCACTCGGCGTTCCCATTCATGTGAGCTTGTGTGGCCTCCTACCACTTCGCGGCTGAGCCGTTGTTGCTCCTAGACGTTTCCACTTCACAATAACAGCGCTTACAGTTGACCGGGGCATCTCTAGCAGGGCAGAAATGTGACGAACTGACTTGTTGGAAATGTGGCATCCTATGACAGTGCCACGTTGAAAGTCACTGAGCTCTTCAGTACGGGCCATTCTACTGCCAATGTTTGTCCATGGAGATTGCATGGCTGTGTGCTCGATTTTATACACCTGTCAGCAATGGGTGTGGCAGAAATAGCCAAATCCACTAATTTGAAGGGGTGTCCACATACACTATATATACAAAAGTATCTCTCTCTCGCTCTCTCCTCTCCCTCAGGGCTGAGTTAAGTGCATGGATATTCTTTCTCAGACAAATTACTTTGCATGTCTGTCCCTCAGTGTAAAGATGACATAGTTGAGTCCCTTAGGTTTAAAGAAGACCGGGTTAAGTGTACACTTCTGTCCCTCTCCCTGTCAATGTATCGTGTCTCCCTCTCTGACAGAAGTGTGTGTGTGTGTGTGTGTGTGTGTGTGTGTGGGTGTTTGTGTGTCTGACACTGGACATCGTTTAGTCAGACACACACATCAACTAGCCAAACCCTGCTGGCCTCTGATTACTGTGAGATATTTAATGACCTCCCTTCTTCCATCTCTCTATCCCTTGCTCTCTCCCCCACACAGTGGAAGCATGGAGATTGATCTCCTGTCATCTCTTCCTCCAACAAATAAAAGCCTGTTTTCATAGTGTGTGTGTGTGTGCCAAGCTGCCGAGCTCAACAGCCCTGCCCCTGCTTAATGGCAAAGGCGTGTGGACAGTAGAATTAAACCGCCCGGTGGCTGGGAGGAGAGGAGGAAGTAATTACCTTGGAAACGGGGGTCACAGTCTTGGCTCATTTGCCTTAATTGAATTTCAATATCTGCCTCCGGCCGGCTTGACCCCACCCCTGGGGCTGGCTAACTGCTAGATAAGCGCTAAGGGCTTCAGGATAGCTACTAAAAGCTAGGAGGTCAGCTAGCTAACCGCTAAGGGCTTCAGGATGGCTACTGAAAGCTAGGGGGTCAGCTAGCTAACCGCTAAGGGCTTCAGGATAGCTACTGAAAGCTACGGGGACAGCTAGCTAACCGCTAAGGGCTTCAGGATAGCTACTGAAAGCTACGGGGTCAGCTAGCTAACCGCTAAGGGCTTCAGGATAGCTACTGAAAGCTTGGGGGTCAGCTAGCTAACCGCTAAGGGCTTCAGGATAGTTACTGAAAGCTTGGGGGTAAGCTAGCTAACCGCTAAGGGCTTCAGGATAGCTACTGGCAGCTAGGGGGTCAGCTAGCTAACCGCTAAGGGCTTCAGGATAGCTACTGACAGCTAGGGGTCAGTTAGCTAACCGCTAAGGGCTTCAGGATAGCTACTGACAGCTAGGGGGTAAGCTAGCTAAGCGCTAAGGGCTTCAGGATAGTTACTGAAAGCTAGGGGGTCGGCTAGCTAACCGCTAAGTGCTTCAGCATAGCTACTGAAAGCTTGGGGGTCAGCTAGCTAACCGCTAAGGGCTTCAGGATAGCTACTGAAAGCTTGGGGGTCAGCTAGCTAACCGCTAAGGGCTTCAGGATAGCTACTGGCAGCTAAGGGGTCAGCTAGCTCGAACAAGTGAAAACAGCTAGCATGTTAGCTTTATTTAATAGGGCGGAAGGAGCAATATAGGAAGACGAGGTGTTATCATTTCAGAGTGTTCAGATTCCCAAATCGATCCGCATCTCCTAGAAACCCACAACATACTGTGCATCCGGTCAACTCATCAGCAAGCCTTTGGTTAACTGGATCAGTTGTGCCACTACTGGAATAGATCAAATAAGTGGAATGAGGAGAGCTTTGACTTTCAGAGTTAAGAAAGGGATTACTAGGTAAAGCCTTATTACGATACAGCCACAACATGGTTAAGTTCTATAGCCTATAGAACTCTACGATGGTGTGTGTGTGTATGGGGGGGGGGGCTATAACAGTGTGAGTGTAATCTCAGCTTCAGGACACTACTGGTCTTCCCTATAGAGGAATAAGCAGCCTGAGTGGTAGAGATGAAGACTGCACTGGCTGGAGCCCCTTATCCAATTAAAAACAGCCTTACTGGCAAAGTGGAGTCAGAGCAAAGCCCCATGATCTGATCACAGTCTTACCGCTCTAATCTCAGCCAGGTCTTTACGTTACCCTCTCTGTGACCGTCTCAGTTCACAACCAACACTAGCCACTCTCTCAGCCATTGCAGGAGGGGGCCCCCTTGAAGGACTGATTGCTGACCGACCGACACACTGCTGACCAGTGGGATAGTATGTATAACCATCAGACGTATGTATAAATTGAAGATAAATTAATCAAACCCACCATGGTAACTGGTAAATCAAATAGACAGTGCATCACATACAGTACATCAACTCATAATCAAAAACCAGTGGTGACCGAGGCAACGCTGCACGTGGGAGGGGTATGGTGGTGTCATACTGTAGCAAGCTAGTGCACCCCTCCAAAGATGCCCATACAGGACACTACTGTAACATCCTCTACCAGGACACTACTGTAACATCCTCTACCAGGACACTTCTGTAACATCCTCTACCAGGACACTACTGTTACATCCTCTACCAGGACACTACTGTAACATCCTCTACCAGGACACTACTGTAACATCCTCTACCAGGACACTACTGTAACATCCTCTACCAGGACACTACTGTAACATCCTCTACCAGGACACTACTGTAACATCCTCTACCAGGACACTACTGTAACATCCTCTACCAGGACACTACTGTAACATCCTCTACCAGGACACTACTGTAACATCCTCTACCAGGACACTACTGTAACATCCTCTACCAGGACACTACTGTAACATCCTCTACCAGGACACTACTGTAACATCCTCTACCAGGACACTACTGTAACATCCTCTACCAATATACAGCAGTATCCTGTATGTTATCCTGGTAGAGGACGTTACAGTAGTATCCTGTATGTTATCCTGGTAGAGGACGTTACAGCAGTATCCTGTATGTTATCCTGGTAGAGGACATTACAGTAGTGTCCTGTATGTTATCCTGGTAGAAGACGTTACAGCAGTATCCTGTATGTTATCCTGGTAGAGGACGTTACAGTAGTGTCCTGTATGTTATCCTGGTAGAAGACGTTACAGCAGTATCCTGTATGTTATCCTGGTAGAGGACTTTACAGTAGTGTCCTGTATGTTATCCTGGTAGAGGACGTTACAGTAGTATCCTGTATGTTATCCTGGTAGAGGACGTTACAGCAGTATCCTGTATGTTATCCTGGTAGAGGACGTTACAGCAGTATCCTGTATGTTATCCTGGTAGAGGATTTTACAGTAGTATCCTGTATGTTATCCTGGTAGAGGACGTTACAGCAGTATCCTGTATGTTATCCTGGTAGAGAACGTTACAGTAGTATCCTGTATGTTATCCTGGTAGAGGACGTTACAGCAGTATCCTGTATGGGTAACATCCTCTACATCAGTGTTTCCCAAACTCGGTCCTGGGTTTCACCCTAGCCCTACCCAGCTGATTCAAATCATCAAAGCTTGATGATCAGTTGGTTATTTGAATCAGCTGTGTAGTGCTAGGGAAAAACCCAAAATGTGCCCCCCGGGTGGGGGGGGGGGGGGCCTGGACTGATCTACATGCTACTACTTTAACATCCTCTAGCCATCTACCACCTCCACACTAGACTATATATATACTATACTATGTACTTTGAACTAGGGCTATATATCTATGTGAGATAGATGGGCCTAAATTAGACACTATATAGCTAGTGGACTACCGGTCCCGTCCGTGCGTGCAGGCTTGCCCCGGTCTCTGGCTGAATGAAGTAAAGTAAGGGGGGTACACACGGTGAGAGGCAGATTGGGAAGTCCACGTACCCCGATGATGGCATTGAGCTCAGTCATAGTGACCTGCTTGGCACGCTCAACAGCCTGAGCAACCTGCTGCTGGTGCTGTTGAGGAGAAACACAGAGACAAGGTTTAACCAACTTTAGCTAGGCTACTGTACACCAAGTCTCGATGGTTATAGAGCCTGTTTCATAGACACAGATTTATTAAACCAGAATTAGGCTCATCTCGGGTTAAATTAATCAAAAACCTTAACATGTGAACAGGGATTAACCTTCAATTATATAAGGCCTGAAAAGGGGCTCTATACAACAGGACTACACAACCATGGGAACCCCAGAAGGTTTTTTTGTATGTGTTAAGACAACGTTGGGATGGATATGTGGGGCACTCACCTCCTGGGACAGGAAAGGCATGATCTGTGCGAGAATTGCATTGAGCCGTTTGGCAATCTCAGTCTGGAAGAGAGGAGACAGGAAAAGGGGTGAGGACTACATCTGCAGCCAGCTTGGATTACTAACAGACAGAGAGAAGACGACAATGTCAATGTCTACCCCTCCATCCCACCTTCCAAGATACCAGTTCAGTTTTGGTTGGTTGAACAGAGACACATCAATAAGCTTGATAACACAGCAAGGGGGCCTGTTTTTCCCTCTCTCACACACACACACACACACACACACACACACACACACAACTACATCCCTCAGTCCACTCCAGAGTCCATCTGGACCCCGGATGTCCCATTACTCTTAACTGAAACAAATGGGGGAGAAGCGCTCCTTAAAACAAACCAAATCTGGACTCCCTCTATCCCCCATCCATTAGACAGCTGGCCTTATTTCATTAGCAGTTTGAAATATGATAATAGCATTTGGGAGGAGGGAGACAAACCATGGTAATACTTCACAATTACTACGCAGCCATTTCACAGAAGACAGGGAGAGAGAGGAGAGGGGAGGCTGGCTGACTAGCAATATCTATCACCACCATCATCATTGGTATAGAGCAGGGGGAGGGGGGGGGGGGGGGGTTCAGACCGAACACTTTAGAGCCCCACATTTGGAGGGCTGGATACAGTTCTGCTGCTCTTGAATATCCACGGACATAGTTGCCAAAACACAATCCATTTCCTCCTAACGGATTTCCAGAGAGCAAGAGAGAGAGAGCGAGAGACTTGACACTAAGGTAATCTAATTTGACTGTGTTGGGGAGAGAAGAACTAATGGATTGTGGGGCAGATGGCCCAGCAGGTGTGTGTGTGAGAGGGGGGGGACAGAGAGACGGGGGATTTCTCCTTTGTTTATTCCCGCATTCCTCTCATTTTGGGTGGGTCCTAACCTCGTTTAATAGTGAACAGGGGATGGAGTTAAAAAAGGGGGTTGTGGTGGTATTTTGCCCTTCTTCAGTTTGACTCGGGGAAGGAAGGAAGGAAGGGAGGAAGGGAATGAGGGTGTGTGTGGGAGAGAGACCTATTCTGAACCCCCTTAACCCCAGGCCGACTCCCCTCACATTTCTCATTCCCCTCCTCCAATCCTTCCAGCTCCATCCTCCCCCTCTCCCATTCCTGTCCCCTCTCTCCCCTGTTGCCAGGGCAACAGCGGCACAGCAGGCCCTATCTGGCGGTGGTGATCATTATGTAAATTGGGCCTGGGCTTGACCATAGCAGGCTGTAAAATCATATTACGCGCACAGAGGCAGGTCATTAAATTGAATTTTCCTGGGCTGTCGATCAGATCAGAGGGAGACATTAATAGTGGATAAGAGGGAGGAGGGGGTGACTACTAGGCTCCATCTCCGGAAACAAGAAGAGACACACAGCTAGATCTGTAGAGGCTGGGCCCAACCTAACAACCAAATATCCTCACTACACATAACCTGCACTATACACAACAAAACAGCCACCAGTTCAACCGTCCAGACACACTACTTCACTATCCCTCATATAAAGGGACTTGCATGGATTGGAATTGGAACGTGTTCTGTTTTGAGTTGCGTATACATGCTGTTCTTTCTGGATGGGCGGCTCGCTGGCACAATCCGAGCTGGAACACCAGGTGCTCAGACAGCCGTGACTTCACCAACGCCGCGTTGCCTTTAGGGTCCGTCCAGGTTACAACGTTCCTGGAACGTTCTCCCGCCCTTAACGTCGACTCTGGAGTACAAGAATCCCAGACAGATTGTTGGCTTCGGCTCATGAGAAAGTCCATGTCCCTCACACCCTTCTGGTGCTACTGGAGGCTTCGTCATCTCAATCAGCTTAAAATGAAGGGAGTATGTACTGGCATGTAGCCTCTTCTGCAGAGTTCCCAGGAGCCCCAACAGCACACACTTTTGGTGTAGCAACAGACAAAAACACCTGATTCAACTTGTCAGGGCTGTTGGGGGTGCTGGAGGACCGGAGTTGGGCTGTCGGGGGTGCTGGAGGACAGGAGTTGGGCTGTTGGGGGTGCTGGAGGACCGGAGTTGGGAAACACTGCTCTCCTGCACTAACTATCATCACTGTCCAGTTGTTCCTGTTCTGGTCAGCTGGTGAGGTCCAACTCCTGGCTCTGACCAGAATGTAGAAAAAGTAGGAAGTATAAAATGTATGAACAGAATGTCTGGAAAATGCTCTATAAATAGTTATCATTACTCAAAGACCCAAATCAGGGGTAAGAAATCCTTGAGCAGCACTAATCTTCTCCTTTCTTCAGAGGCAGGCACCCGCTCTCCTTTGAAAAGCCCTAAGATACCGACTGACTGACCAAAAACATCCAGGGAACAATGTTTTACCAGCTGTCAAAAGGCCAAAACATCTCAGATGTCAGGACCAAATCACTACCCAGTAAACATATTGAGGAGCCAAGAAGCAGAGTTTCAATAGAATACTAGTCAGATGTCATTTTACATGCATTTTATGGAAACTAGTCGAAAGATCTACTTATCGTTTCACTACACACGTTCAGTAAATAAATAATGCTACCTCATAACGCCTAGGGCTGGGAATCCCAATACGTAACTGTATAGTTTTCCCCCCCCATCACTAATAACGCCTGTGACATTCATTATTTCCATCCCGGCATATGTTGGGAGAGAGACGAGAGAGAGTGGTGCCAAAGGGTTGACGACGTTGACAACGTGGGAAGACTTGGACTGCCGAGCACATAATGGGTCCAATTTCCAGAGTGTACGCACGCACAGCGTAGACTCAACGCAAATAGCTTTTAGGCCAGGAGGCGGATAAAAATAGGGTATTGTCGCTTTAAGCCAATGAAAACCAAGCCCTTGAGTGTCGTGGCGGTAAAGGCTGTTCACTCCGGCTCCACAATTACAGGTACTCAGTGTCTCAGAGCTATCTGGTGCTGCTAGTATAGAGAGGCCTCTCAGAGGATGGACTTGTCAATAGCTGTGTTGAAAACCATTAGCCTGTTTGTCGCTGGAAGCCGCTAGCCGAGTGGAGAGAGGGAGGCGAGAGGAAGAGACTGATGAGGTTTCAATTGGCAGGAAAACAACTGGTGACAGGGAGTCACAGTGTCACACACTGAACGAGAGAGCCACGGTGGCTTATGATCCACACACACACACTTCCCTATCCGTCTCAATGACGTCACGCTACTCTGCCGTCATTGCAATCCTCCGCCTCAGTAGCAGCCACACTGGGCTAGTAGGAGTATTGGTGTCCCTCCTCCCGACCCCTCATTGTTAATGTGCAGCAGATCAGGGTCTAACGGTTTATTGATGCATGCATTTACCTCTCCACTGATTGGCTGGGAGCGGGACCAGGGGCCACTCCTCCTAATAGACAGGGACACACTACTGAGGCATGACAGGCAGAAAGGGCCAGATGCTCCTGGAACCTGACGTGCGTACACACACACACACACACACACACACACACACACACACCTCCCTCCCGTAACAAGGAGCATAGAAAATTGTTGCTATTTCTCTACAAAGTTCATTAAGTGGCCTGGAGAATGGACCAGATACTGGATCAACATTCTGCCTGACACATAAAAACCCAGTAGGGTGGTTGTGTAACTCACTGTATCAACAAAGACATGATTGTCTGGTGGGCTTCAAGCAGCAGCTCCTAGCTGACCATGGTAATGGAGCACGTTACAGACACTAGTAACCTGCACACACTCCCTCAGTGTGTGTTCTTCCCAGTCGGTTTGTTTTGGCTCACATACAAGTCGACTATCATCACCTTGGCAAACAATTCCTGGAATCCTGTAGAAATTATTCATTTGAACAAGCTCTCCCTTTCTCCTCCCCCACACGTCGTCTCCCTCCCACACACACACACCTCCATCTCTCTCCCTCCCACTCAAGCCACAGACACAACTTAAATAAATAAAGCTCCCTCGCCCCCCCCCCATACACACTCCCCCTGTCTTTCTGTGAAGCCTCGTTATCGACAAGCAGGGAGGAATTGAGCAAACACAGTGGAAAAACTGAGCGCCTGAGGAAGAAATCCCAGGTTCTCAATCAGAGCAACCGAGACAGACAGCGAGAGAGACAGAGGGAGATGAGAACAGAGGAGAGAAAGGGAAAGAAAATATGAATGAGAGAAAGCGAGAGACAGGGTGAAAGAGAAAAACTAAGCAGTGAATAAGATGGAGTACCCCCTGAACTCCTCACACTGAGACACACACACAGAGTACAGCCCTCAGCAGGACTCGTTACCGTGGCAGCCTAATGAGCTGCGCTAATTAAAATCACTTATTGACAGCGAAACGAGGGTGATTACCTCCGCCCCACGCCACCCTCGACAACCCACGCCGCCCCGCGCTGGCGCATCATAAGAGCTCTGTCAAAACAAAATCCCCCCCATGGCTGCCATAGAGCCTGCGCTGCCTACCCACCCGGGGCACCGCCAGAATGTGTTAGACTAGAAGTATGTTTATATTATGTACATGCAGCTTTGTATATACACATATCTGTGTGTGTTTGAAGGGAGAACACACACACTATTAAGTATCTCTACTGAAAAAGGGGGCAAAGACGGTGAGCCATGTTTCCTCCATCACCAAGTAAATCCTCCTCCCCTCCCTCTATCCCCTCCCCTCCCCTCCCCTCCCTCTATCCCACTCTCCCCTCCCCTCCCTCTATCCCACTCTCCCCTCCCTCTATCCCACTCTCCCCTCCCCTCCCCCTATCCCACTCTCCCCTCCCCTCCCCTCCCTTCCCTCTATCCCACTCTCCCCTCCCCTCCCTCTATCCCACTCTCCCCTCCCCTCCCTCTATCCCACTCTCCCCTCCCCTCCCTCTATCCCACTCTCCCCTCCCCTCCCTCTATCCCACTCTCCCCTCCCCTCCCTCTATCCCACTCTCTCCTCCCTCTATCCCACTCTCCCCTCCCCTCCCTCTATCCCACTCTCCCCTCCCCTCCCTCTATCCCACTCTCCCCTCCCACTCTCCCCTCCCTCTATCCCCTCCCTTCCCTCTATCCCACTCTCCCCTCCCCTCCCTCTATCCCACTCTCCCCTCCCTCTATCCCACTATCCCCTCCCCTCCCTCTATCCCACTCTCCCCTCCCTCTATCCCACTCTCCCCTCCCCTCCCTCTATCCCACTCTCCCATCCCCTCCCTCTATCCCACTCTCCCCTCCCTCTATCCCACTCTCCCCTCCCTTCCCTCTATCCCACTCTCCCATCCCCTCCCTCTATCCCACTCTCCCCTCCCTCTATCCCACTCTCCCCTCCCTTCCCTCTATCCCACTCTCCCCTCCCCTCTCCTCCCTCTATCCCACTCTCCCCTCCCTCTATCCCCTCCCTCTATCCCCTCCCTCTATCCCCTCCCCTCCCTCTATCCCACTCTCCCCTCCCCTCCCCTCCCTCTATCCCACTCTCCCCTCCCTCTATCCCACTCTCCCCTCCCCTCCCTCTATCCCACTCTCCCCTCCCCCTATCCCCTCCCCTCCCTCTATCCCACTCTCCCCTCCCCTCCCTCTATCCCACTCTCCCCTCCCCTCCCTCTATCCCACTCTCCCCTCCCCTCCCTCTATCCCACTCTCCCCTCCCCTCCCTCTATCCCACTCTCCCCTCCCTCTATCCCACTCTCCCCTCCCCTCCCCCCCCCCTATCCCACTCTCCCTATCCCACTCTCCCCTCCCCTCCCCCCCCCCCTATCCCACTCTCCCCTCCCCTCCCTCTATCCCACTCTCCCCTCCCTCTATCCCACTCTCCCCTCCCCCTATCCCCTCCCCTCCCTCTAACCCACTCTCCCCTCCCCTCCCCTCCCTCTATCCCACTCTCCCCTCCCTCTATCCCACTCTCCCCCCCCCTCCCTCTATCCCACTCTCCCCTCCCCTCCCTCTATCCCACTCTCCCCTCCCCTCCCCCTATCCCACTCTCCCCTCCCTCTATCCCACTCTCCCCTCCCCTCCCTCTATCCCACTCTCCCCTCCCCTCCCTCTATCCCACTCTCCCCTCCCCTCCCTCTATCCCACTCTCCCCTCCCCTCCCTCTATCCCACTCTCCCCTCCCCTCCCCTCCCTCTATCCCACTCTCCTCCCTTCCCTCTATCCCACTCTCCTCCCTCTATCCCACTCTCCCCTCTCCTCCCGCCATCCCACTCTCTCCTCTCCTCCATCCCACCACCTTCACCACTAGCAACCTGGATAAGAGAAGAAAAGAGAGAGCGAGCGAGCGATGCTCACTGTTTACACCACACTGATGTCATTACAAACACTAGTGTTCAGTGGGGAGAGGAGAGGGGAGCGATGGACGGGGGGCGGGGGTCATGCATTATTCATGCCGCTCAGTCGACTCCATTGGCTCTATTGATAAAGAAAAGACGAGCGAGGGAGAGAGCCAGTCGATTAACCTGTTTACCCAGTGGTCCCATCTTCCCTCTCGTCCGACTCTGTCCATCTCCCTCCCTCCCTCCCTCCCCTCCCTCCCCTCCCGTCAGTGATAAGTGCCTGACAGAACCTTTCTGGGGGGGGGGGGGGGGGTCTAGTTCCCCATGGGAGACATCTGGCTCCTTGTCACACACACACATACAGCGGCTTGCGAAAATATTCACCCCCCTTTGGCATTTTTCCTATTTTGTTGCCTTACAACCTGAAATTAAAATGGATTTTGGGGGGGGGGGGGGGGGGGGTTGTATCATTTGATTTACACAACATGCCTACCACTTTGAAGATGCAAAATATTTTTTTATTGTGAAACAAACAAGAAATAAGACAAAAAAAACAGAAAACCTTGAGCGTGCATTCACCCCCACAAAGTCAATACTTTGTAGAGCCACCTTTTGCAGCAATTACAACTGCAAGTCTCTTGGGGTATGTCTCTATAAGCTTGGCACATCTAACCACTGGGATTTTTGCCCATTCTTCAAGGCAAAACTACTCCAGCTCCTTCAAGTTGGATGGGTTCCGCTGGTGTACAGCAATCTTACCAGAGATTCTCAATTGGATTGAGGTCTGGGCTTTGACTAGGCCATTCCAAGACATTTAAATGTTTCCCCTTAAACCACTCGAGTGTTGCTTTAGCAGTATGCTTAGGGTCATTGTCCTGCTGGAAGGTGAACCTCCATCCCAGTCTCAAATCTCTGGAAGACAAACAGGTTTCCCTCAAGAATTTCCCTGTATTTAGCGGCATCCATCATTTTCAATTCTGACCAGTTTCCCAGTCCCAGCCGATGAAAAACATCCCCACAGCATGATGCTGCCACCACCATGCTTCACTGTGGGGATGGTGTTCTCGGGGTGATGAGAGGTGTTGGGTTTGTGCCAGACATAGCGTTTTCCTTGATGGCCAAAAAGCTCAATTTTAGTCTCATCTGACCAGAGTACCTTTTTCCATATGTTTGGGGAGTCTCCCACATGCCTTTTGGTGAACACCAAATGTGTTTGCTTATTTTTTTCTTTAAGCAATGGATTTTTTCTGGCCACTCTTCCGTAAAGCCCACCTCTGTGGAGTGTACGGCTTAAAGTGGTCCTATGGACAGATACTCCAATCTCCGCTGTGGAGCTTTGCAGCTCCTTCAGGGTTATCTTTGGTCTCTTTGTTGCCTCTGATTAATGCCCTCCTTGCCTGGTCCGTGAGTTTTGGTGGGCGGCCCTCTCTTGGCAGGTTTGTTGTGGTGCCATATTCTTTCAATTTTTTAATAATGGATTTAAAAATAGTGCCCCGTGGGATGTTCAAAGTTCAATATTTTTTTATAGCCCAACCCTGATCTGTACTTCTCCACAACTTTGTCCCTGACCTGTTTGGAGAGCTCCTTGGTCTTCATGGTGCCGCTTGCTTGGTGGTGCCCCTTGCTTAGTGGTGTTGCAGACTCTGGGGCCTTTCAGAACAGGTGTATATATACTGAGATCATGGGACACTTAGATTGCACACAGATGGACATTATTTAACTAATTATGTGACTTCTGAAGGTAATTGGTTGCACCAGATCTTATTTAGGGGCTTCATTGCAAAGGGGGTGAATACATATGCACGCACCACTTTTCCGTTATTTATGCTTTTTGAAACAAGTTATGTTTTTCATTTCACTTCACTAATTTGGACTATTTGTGTATGTCCATTACATGAAATCCAAATAAAAATCAATTTAAATTACAGGCTGTAATGCAACAAAATAGGAAAAAACGCCAAGGGGGATGAATACTTTTGCAAGGCACTGTACATAGACACACACATATAGGCAGAAGCACACACAATGCATATACAGTCATACACAAACACGTATATAGGCAGCCACAAATATATGCAGACACACTTCTCGCCCTGATAAATCAGCCATGCTGTTCCAATCCACCATCCTTCCACTGATGCCATTAACCTTGCAGGCCCGGGGGGTGAGTCAAAGGCAGCCAGCCCCACCTCTCCACCCTCCTCTAGATCAGCCTGCCTACAGCCTATCTTCTCCTCCTAGACCAGCCTGCCCAAAGCCCATCTCCTCCTCCTCTCCTAGACCAGCCTGCCTAAAGCTTATCCTCTCCTCTCCTCCTAGACCAGCCTGCCTAAAGCTTATCCTCTCATCCTAGACCAGCCTGCCTAAAGCCTATCCTCCTAGACCAGCCTGCCTAAAGCTTATCCTCTCCTCTCCTCCTAGACCAGCCTGCCTAAAGCTTATCCTCTCCTCTCCTCCTAGACCAGCCTGCCTAAAGCTTATCCTCTCCTCTCCTCCTAGACCAGCCTGCCTAAAGCTTATCCTCTCCTCTCCTCCTAGACCAGCCTGCCTAAAGCCCATCTCCTCCTCCTCTCTTAGACCAGCCTGCCTAAAGCCCATCCTCTCCTAGACCAGCCTGCCTAAAGCCCATCCTCTCATCCTAGACCAGCCTGCCTAAAGCTCATGTTCATACATCATATTACAGTGCTAATGGCACACAGGCCCAGCCCATCTCTCACGTCACACTGAGAAGGAAGGGGGTGGGGGGGTAAAGAGGAAAGGAAATGACAAGGAAAGAAAGAGAGAAACCAGGAAAGAGAAGAGAGATGAAAGAAACCAGAGCGAGACTAGAGAAGTCTGTGCGTGATAGATGCCACAAATCACCTCACCACTAAAAAGCCCGCTTCACGCCCCGGTGGATATTGACAGTCTGGTTTGACTGAGCGCTGTTCCCCCTTCCTCGCTCTACGGCGGCCATTTTGGCTGTTTCTCCAGTAGTGAGGCAGGTCTAATGCAGCGTCTCCTCCATTCCCAGCCAGGCTGAGGCTGAGGGAGGCAGCCCTCTGGTTGGGTTCTACTGCTGATTAATACTTTCTGCTGGGAGGCAGCTGACCTAATGAGGTTTTAGCCTGGCTGGCTCTGTATGCTGCTTTTAGTGATGTCAGGCCCATCACTGGGAGCAACACACACACACACAGAGGCAGACATATACACACACGTCGCATCAGCCTCCTTGCCAGACTTCACTTTAATCTTATCAAAGCAGCCCCATCAGGCTGCCTGCCCCGCTCGCTGTTTAGCCTGTCAGCATTTTCACAGACAGGAGGGGAGTCGGTGTGTGTGTGTGTCACTTTGAGGATTATTTAAGACTGAGGGCATAGACTAAGGTTGTGTGTATCATTGAACAATCAAATCTCTTGCTTCCCAATCCCCTACAAACAAACAGATACAGCCACACACCACAATTTGTCGGACATCATAATGAGTACGTTACATGCACACAATAATGCGATTGTGGATAATCCGATTAATATAATAGTTCGATTAAAACATTTACATGCTTTGTAAGAAGAACGATTTCCCTAATAATAATCCTGTTTGTTTACATGGACACATCTCAAATCAGGCTACCTGATGGCACTCTGATAAATGCAGAAAATCCCCAATCAAAATAAATTTTCTACCACAGCGACCATGTTATTTTGGGGAAGCATATTTGATTCTGAGTTTGGACATCTAAAGATTGTATGTGAAAACTATTTGTAAGACTTGCATTCAGTTGTTCCTAACACACTTCACTGGCGCTAAAGGGGGAGACTCGCTGGGCTGGTGCTAGCACATGCACAGATCAAACACACCACTGGAACGTCCATTAAGGTGTTTACATGTCCTAATCATTCTAAAGATTGCTCAGAAAACCAGGTTTTAATCGGCGTATTCTTACTTCCATTTTGACCTTACGCCAATATAAGATAGTGATGTAAACACCTTACTCAGTTTAATATCTAATTATGACTGTGCATGTAAACGTACTCAATGACTCACAAGCTGAGGGCCCCATCTTCCTTAATATAACTGACTGCCACCGGGACTGACAGGACCCATATGCTAACAACCACTCTTCCAAAGCAGACAGATGAGGATATTGCTACATACCTGTTTGTGCATCTCAATGTTCAGCCCATAGGACATCTCATAGTACTGGAAAAGAGAAGAGTCAAATATATAAAAACATTCACATTTCTAGACTTTAGCTTGCAACCATTAAATATCACATTTATTTACTAGTTAGAATATCAAAAAAGGTCAACAGGTGGACAGGAGAAACCAAGCTGAGTGTTCTATGGGAACCGCACCCCTCTACCAGTCCTCATATCAGAATGTGGGACTCCTAAGCAGGGCTAGGGGGAGAGAACTAGCTGGCCTAGCCTGTTACTGATTAACACTTCAAATCCTCCACCCAGGCTGGCTCAAAGGCTGTAGTGATCCCTCTATTTCTCCTTCTTTTTCTATCCTGCTCTTTGTTCTTCAAGCTCTTTTTGGGGGTGAGTGAGGTGAACCGTGTCCGACTGGATAGTGTAAATGCTAAGCTACTGGACTCCAATCGACTTCTATTGAACAGTCTGATTTTAACATGCCAAGTTGCTAACTCAATCGGTTTAGCGAGATACGCGTCTTTCAAAACAAATACATTGTTGTCAATCGCAGATTAGACATCTGTAGCGATACTTGCTATCAGGGCGTGAACCGGCGGCTGCCTAGTTAGTCCATCCTGTTTATCTAACCACCCCCACCCACTACCCCTAAACCAGTGCATGCGTTTCCTCAGAATAAAAATAATGTTTAACAAAAGTACCGGTGCGTTTGGTTAAAGTCAAAACCTGGCGTGGAAAAACAAGATAAGAGGAGTTTTATGCACGGGACTCAGCTCAGAGTTTGGCCTCTGTTACATCATGTCTAGGGACTGACTGGTTCTTTTCCATTCATACCCAGATCCTCAGCTAGGCTCTTTGAGTTGGATCAATGTTGTAGCTTGACATTAAAATACTCAGGTACAAATAACTCCATACTATCTACAGATGCCATTTCTATTTGATCATGGGGGGGCTTTGAAAATGGAACAAACAGAGAATGTTTGAACGTGGATCAGCTGGATCTGTTGTTCTGGATTTAACTGACAACAATGCAAAGGTTCACACTGCTACTTGTTTTTTTAAAAGGTAATACTTTACTTGACTATGTACTCTACTTTATGAGGTCATTCAGCCATTAGCCACAGTATTGTCTGCAAGTCAGCCAAGATAAGGGGCAACCGCTAAACAGCTAGGCTAAAATGGAAATGTCATACTCCACCGTGACTAACTAGTTGTCTACCTGGCCAGGGGGTCCCTTCTCTTCACCCCATCCTTAATGAGAGCCCTGGGGCCCCGGGTGTGTGAAGACTCCGGGTGTGTGAAAACCCCGGGTGTGTTAAGGCCCGTAGGCCATAGCTCACCCTGGGAGAAGGGAATACTGCCCTAAATAATCAGCTTCACACACAAAGCCAGCAGGCCAGTCATTAACCCTTAGGGGGTCAGGGAAGAGGTGTGTGTTTGGCGGGGGGGGGGGGGGGGGGGCATAAAAGAGGCCATGGAGCCATTATAACCCCACCCCCCTCCATTACGAGACCCTGTCCGTCACGTCCGTAATTAACTCTGGTGGAGTTTCACAACCCCCACCCCTCCTTCTCTATGGGCACACATACACACACTTCCCCCAATCACAGGAGGCCTCATGTCCCTTTCTGGACAATCCCAACACAGGGATGATCATGAGTCAACAATCTCAAATGCACCCAAATATTGCACTCAAATCGCCTCTGCAAACAAACACGGTTGCTACCGTTTCATCTGGGGGGAAATAATAGCACATCCTACTAACCATCACATGCAGGGTTTTAGCTCCAGTAAGTGATCGTACTTGTATGTAGTGTAGGGGGATATTCTTACCATGACATAGTGACGCTGCATCTCTGTCTTCTCATTGGCCAGTTTGTCGTACTCCACTTTGAGACTGAAAGAGGAGAAATGTGGTCCATTATTATTAGTCATTAGCCAATATTTATGGTTTATTACATGTTAATACATGTTAGTCCATTTCACAGCAATCAATGGTTAAAAATACAATACACCATAAATCACTCAAGATAGTTATAGCATGTGAAAAATCTAAACTCTACATACCCCAAAAATCACCTTGATATTACTAATAGCACCTTTACATTTCCCATAACAAACACGTCATGTAAAAGCCAGTGTCTGCAGACATATCTAACTCCATTGAACATGAGTAGCCTAGCCCAGTTCTTTCACTTGACGCTCATCCTCTTACCTGTGGTACTGGGCCTGCAGGAACTGAAACTCGTCTTTGATCCTGTCGCAGGACTCGGCCACGGTGAACTTGAAGCCAGGCTGCCCTGGTTGGTGTGGTGCCTAGAGAAAGCAATGTTGATATCAATACCCCCATGAAGTAAGTGGTGGTGCAGCCACACCCATTACATAACACCTAGATCACCAGCCCATTTCTATAGCATAACATAGGCTATGGCACATAACACCTAGATCACCAGCCCATTTCTATAGCATAACAGGCTATTTATAATCAACAGCAACAGAAAGTGGCAACATAGTATCATCATCATCCTTAAGATTGCTTTGTTAGCCTCTCTCCTATAGGCCTCTCTCTTCCGTGTAAAATGATTTTTGCTGCAGCTGAATGGTGGTTTGTCAGTGTGGTGCCCAAACGTTCCCTTGAGCCCTGCCTGGCGGCCGCTTTTATAATGGTGGAAAGAGCCACTATCACTCAAAGAGTGCGATGACAGAGGCGGGTCAGTGCGCCCGTCCTCAAAGAGCACGGGAAGGGGGGGTGAGTGGAGAGAGAGAGAGTGGGGGGAAGAATCACAACCTGATTTGTGAGGAATTCAATGCATGCCAATGATGCCGTGCAGTAAACTAGATAATTACAGCATATCCGCTACTGCTTCAATGCAGCAGCTTTGAGGAATTTAGAGGGTAAACAAATAATTCGCTCATAAAATATTATTTCCCCCCTTACATATCTTTGGTTATTCACACTGGTCATAAGAATCTTATGCATGAATCTATTGTTTATTTCCAGTTTCTTCTGTCGAAATGTATTGCCGAGTGCCCTAAACAGAGGGGCTAGGCTACTCGACGTGCAGACCATAAATAGTAAGGTGCAGATCACGAGCTCGTGTCTGACAAGCTAATTATTTTGAAGGCGGTGCATTCGCATTAATTCGGATAATAATCTCAAGAGCTGGGCTACTTACCGGATGCCGGCCCTGTGGATACATCTTGAATGTATCCTTTTATGAGGGAAATCGGGGGATACTTCAGTAATCCGAGTAGATGTGCGATAGTCCGCCACCCCTCCCTGTGCGCACAAGCCGTCGGACAAAGCCCAATCCTCCGCGGCGGAGAGCACACTTCGACCCTCGGATCTCTCGATTTTTGTTGATTTTAAGCCCCTTTCCCTTCACCATCACAAACAAACAAAACAAAAAAGAAGAACAGAATGGATATTAGCTAAAATGGCTGGAGTAGGCAACAGGAAAACGCACATAGCTTGAAAATATGTTCGTGACGACAGCAACGAAATACTTGCTGAATTTAGTCAATGGCATATGTGGACTATAGCCCCTAGACTTCAGCTCAATATATATAATATCATCCGCTGGTCCGTCTCTCAAAAATACATGTTATAATAAGCCGCTATTCTCGATTTGCAAATATTTATCCGACAAAAACATGTTTGGAAACGGTGATATTTAAATGAGTTTGCTTGACAGGTTTGTTGGCGTGTCAAGCCTTCACGCTTGAGTGATAATAGGCTACACTAGCAGAATAAATAAAACAACTAAAAATAGCGGAGTAGCACGGGTAACAATTTATCCAAAACCAAATGACCAGCCTCGCTACAATCAAAGTTGATACATTGTATCATGTTTTTGTATTATCTGCATTCGCAACAAATGTAACAATTTGCTGTTCGCAGAGCAGCAGTGCTCGAGCGCAACTGGAAAACAGAACAGTTGACGAAGCGGGCTGCGGGATTATGACATTCAGTCCACCAGGCTTGGTTATAAAGACACACTGCTGCTTTCAAAGTAGCCCAGCCATGATAGCTACACCACCCCGTCTTGTTAGCGAGCTCTTCTAGTGTCTTCTTCTTTACCTTTGTCTCGATCAATTCCCCTCCCCTACGACGGCAATAATCCCTCTGTTGAACGAATTTTCACAATCATCGGCTGGTAACCTTCCTTATGAAAATGAAAAAAAAGTATCCAAAAGTAATCGCAGGTTACATGGAATCCTTGTCCCAGCCGAGCCCTTTGGAACTCCGGTGATCTCGTGGCGCCGCACGACCTGCCTCGACAATGCCTTTCCGATCAGACGTCCGAGAGCCGTCGAGTAGAACGAGTTGTTGACCGCATAAAACTTCCAAGAAAGCCTTTATTGGCTCAATGAAATTATTGACGAGTCTCTTAGTAAATCCAAATACAATTTTGTAAGTTATAAGAGGTTAAATCGTAGAAAAGTTGGACGTTGTAAGGAAGCAATTGCTTGCATTCGATTTCCCCAGTTTCTCCAACGCTTGCTGTACCACACACAGACTGCACTGACACGAGGACTCAACTGCCGCGAGAGGGCCTCTCACAAGCCAATCGGATTCTCCGAAGGAGTTTGTCTGCATTGGCCTATCAGAGAGGGATGTCCCCACGTGGGGTATACAGTACCCTTGTGTTCCTATTGGACTGTGATATATGACCTCATATAGTCGCCATTTTGGATCTAAACTGGTATTCAACTGACGAACAACTTGTTATAAACAGCGGTAATTATAAATGTTTCTGCCACAAATGTCAGAATATACTGTTTGGCTTTTAGTCATTGATGTATTAACTCCCTCATGTGATACAGACATGTGTATGTGCAGCTATACACATGGTTAAATATCCTATAATGTTAGATACAATGTAACAATCAAATTGCATGCCAAGCATGTGTTTCTGGACAAAAAAGTGTCTTAGCAATTAAGCTACTCTTTCTATATCAGCTAATTACTTGTCTCATTTAAACGTTTAGAATAGGCTATACTGCAGTTTATGAAATCCTAAATGCACAAGCACATTTAAATGTGCTCTGAAGAAATGATATGTTCTATCATTTGCTATCTTAGGAGATCCAGCCTACAAATAGCATAATAATTTAGGACTGTAGTGTTTAATTAATGATTTGCTCCATCAAATAGGTTTGAAAGCCTATAATTAAGAACGATTGAATTTAATAAGCATAACCCATGCATAAGTCTAACACGAATACTAGAAAATGGGGATTAAATGTATTCATTGATCAGACTGATTTGATCGACCTACATTTTTAATAAGACCTCAAGCATCAACAAGCTTCCATATCGGCAACGCTGAAGGTACAACATATCTGCGCCCGAGGAAGTCAGCCTATCACGTGTTGCTCGCTATACTCAGCCCCACGTGGGACTCCCCTTTCCCGTCACTGCTCGTTATCCAATGGGAGTGCAGCTGTCTTACCTCCTCGCTTACAATTGGCCAGAGGCAGCAAAGGCTGTCAGTCAGGATCCCATGCTGTCAATCAATACCACGCGGGGCTCAGCGCTGACAAATGCCTGTGCTTCTCTCCCTCCTGCCTGCAAATAGTGCCTGGAATGGCTGCTTAATTAGCTTCGAATGGCTTTTCCTTCCAGCTCAAACAATCTGTCACTACCATGTGGTAAAAAGAGCCTTGCATAAAACAAAAGAAGGAGGGGGGGAAGCTAGTAGGGGCTAAATATCAGTTTGATTCCCCCCTCCTCCACCGAATACATTTGTATTACCGCAAAACAAAGCATTTACCTCTCTCAAACATTGGCTCATTGCAGCCAACTGTTTCTGTCTTCATTGGTATTTTTTTTCCCTCTGTAGAACAAAAATGTGAGATCATATGCATATTTTTAATCCCTTGTTTTTGGAAAGCTAGCCTATAAGCAAGCAGGATGAGGTAGTGATAGTGTTCTTCATGGCCTTCTAGAAATGTAAATATAGGGTATAGGTGTGTTTGCTAAATAAAGGTAATGATTTATTACCAAAGTCGACATCATGTCTGTGAACCTAATTATTGCTCCTGTTTACTCAACAGCACTAAATTATTCATCAAGCTAGAGTGTAGTGAGAATTATGCTAGAAGTCAAATATGGAATGGGCCTATATTTTTAATCACTAAAACGACCTAGTTTTATACATGGTTAACAAACTAATATTTCACTGACTTTTCCACTGTGAAAACCATAACATCTGTGAAGACCTGAAAGCAGCAAAAAAAAACATGGTATACATTTTAAAGTGTAAGCTGTGTAAATTCTAAATTAACACCATTTGCTTTAGATTAGCCTTCAAACGCATGGCGATATCACCGCTTTAATTGGATGCCTCGCAGATGTTTATGCTCAGGGAGGCTAACAGGGTCATTCGCTCCAGGAGGGAGAAAATGCCCACTCCTCATTGGCTACCTCATTGTAAACTTTGGACTGTCCCACGTGGGATAGTTGAGGGCTGGAACAAAGACTGAGGTAGAATGCATAACAAAAGGCCCCAAATAGTAAAACTGGGCCAAAGGGCTACTACTAGTCTACCAATTTTACTAAAGTATGGGAAAGAAACTATGTAAATAACCCAGATCAGTTTCCATTAAAAAAAAAAAAAGATCAACGAAAACCATTACCTGACCATAAGTACGATGTGGTTGGAGTTCAAACATGGAGAGAAGACTTGAAAGTCTTGATCTCTCTCTCTCTCACACACACACATACACACACACTTTTCCTCATCCTCAATAAAGAGTGGTCTGGATTAGGAGGCAACAAAGGCCAGGGCTTCACCTCTGGGAGAAGAGGCCCTCCACCCTCGCAGACCTCTGCACTGTTTATTTACACTGGAACCCCAGCCGCTGTGAAACTCCCACCCCGGGGCTCTACACACACTGGGGCTATTTGCAGAGGTGGTTTTAATTCTTTGCAGAGCGATGATCGGCCTCCCTCTTTCACTCCATCTCCAGGCTTACCATCGGATTCCCACAGCCCTACCTGGCCCCTGCAAACCAGCCCCCAAATAAATAGAACAGATGTCTGTTTTCAGTAGTTTTAGTGGCCGCTAAAGACCAGAATCCCATTTGTTCTGCCTGCAGAATTACGCTTTCTACTCAAACAAACCTCCGGTACCGAAACCACAGTCTCACGGCCAAGCCTACTGCTGGTTCCTTCCAGCCACCACTACCATCATCTCAGAACTGATACTTCCTGAAAATGAGGCCGCATTTTATTTTACTTTCTTGAGACCTCAGTTGTGAAGACAAGGAGGGGCTATGTTAACTCGTGAAACATTTCTCACAACTTTTATTACGTTACCAAATGGGGACTTTGGATCCATTTTTACGAGAGCACACACACCTAATACACTCTCTCCCTCTGTGGATCATGCACATATTCATTTAGCTAAATGCTAGCATTATGCCGTTTAGTTAGGCTATCGCCTCCCACCCAGAAGCAGGGATGGTGGGCTGGGGGTTTGATGTTTCGCGTCCATCCGTCTGCTCTCTCCCATCCAGCCAGTACTCTCCTCTTAGTGGAGCGGAAAATGAGGGCCTTATTTCCATGGCGAGTCGGGGTATTGTGGAGCACCGCTGTCTCAGGATTATTGACATGCTTTCATAGGCGGGCTCAGGCCCTGAAAGGAGACACATTCCTGGCCACAATGGGCCCAGTGTGCAGCGAGGCCGGCCTGAATAGGGCCCCGAGTGTATCAGGGTGACTCGTCAGCCTGTAATCAATGCAAACAGGATGAAAGGGCCTTATCAAAAGGGACAAATGCAGACATGAGCAGTGTCGCCAAACAAAAAAAAAACAGAGCGAGGGAGGGAGGGAGGGGGAAAAAAAATAAAGATGGAGGCTTTTGGCAGAAGCCCCAGGCCCGCATTGGTTCGAATGCTGCCGACGCTGTCGAGCGAACTAGGGGAACGGAGCCAATTAACATTCTGCAATTCTCATTCTCTAACATCAACAGCCACTTAGCCATATCTTAAAAACACAAGGAGTAGCATTATCAAAGCCCTCGCTGCCAAAAATGTTTTCCAAAGGCCGTGCACTATGCGGATTGTATCAAATCCCTATTTTTAAAAAAAAACAGCCAGAGACTCTATTTGTTAATCCGACACGGACAGATTTCACAAACAGACGCCCCCAAAAAACGAAGCCAGTTCTTGAGGAATTTCCCTTCAGAGAATCCTATCTGGGGCTGATGGCTTTGCCTCTAATCCTGCCATGAAAGAGGCCATCCTCTCCAAAGAAACCTGTGGCGTGTAAGCCTTTTGAAAACACAGCTGCCTATCAGGCCAATTCGTTAAGGCACTAAAGGTAAACGGGGACAAGAAAGGGGACAAGAGGCTCCTGAAAAACTCTGCCACAATGAGCTCTTTCCCACGTCGTTAGAGGAATCAATGGCTGCGGCTGCCCTCGGTTCAGATGGGGCCTGCTGCTTTAGGAGACACACAGAGCAAGAGAAGACTCGAGATTCTAGCTGGTGTAGGGGGTCGGCTCACTCGGATGTTCATTTTTCTCTCAGTGAGACACTTTTCAGATTGCAATAACATCCTCCAACGAGAGGTCGAAGTGCAAAGTCTCACATGTTCAAGATGCCCAGATACAAATGCCTACTTTTTGTTTGACGAATGAATCCCTTTTGTCAGTTATTTTTATAAACTGTCAAATTGTGTAATAGAGTAGAATTGGGGCCTATTATGCTGTTTCTCACTTTATGACACAATGTCATTTATATGGGGATGAGTTTTATATTCCAATAATTATATTCGCACTGCGGAGGCTTGGGCGGCCATATTTGATTTATTTGCAAGCTATTGTTTACCCCCTCCCCTGGTTTGATATCGAAACACACAGGGCCCCAGCGCCAGGTCGTTCAATGACTTTTTAGCATAATGCAGTTGAATATGTATGCTTTCAAAAGGGTCCACCTCTGTTGTTGCTGGTGATTAATACCGTCATTCTGAGAGTGCTTGTTGTGTGACTCGATTCACAGGCCAATGGGCGTTAGGCTCTTTAGAGCGGCGGTGTTATTTTTGGTGATTACCGTCCAAGTGGAGGGGCTTTAAAAGCAGGTCAACAAAGTGACCCTCCTGTCCTCCAGCTGGAGTGTGAAAGGGAGCTGGTGTGCGATGGTGGTGGAGCACCTCACCCACTTGCCAGGGACGATACCGGAGTGCCAACCCCCTGCTATCGCCGCCGGCAACGCAGAGAGCGAGGGGGCGGTGGGGACGGGTGCTGGAGAGCCGACACATTCTCACTCGACACCCACACATCCACTTTAGAATGCGGGCGCTTTTGCAATGCTTGGTGCACTGTTGTTGCAAAACGTCTTTACATTGAAAGCTTTAGGCGTTCAATTGCTTTGGCTCTACCTCTCGCCTGCTTTAATTTTTATGGCTCCTACTCAAAGGTATGCTAATCACGGGGCAATCGAGCCTTGCAGAACTGAGAGTGTGTTTGGGACACCTCTTTGTGTCACCACCACCTCTCATCTCTCTCTTTCTCTCCCTTTCACCACCTCCTTGGCTCACCTGATCTCTTCCTGTTTTTCCAGCATGTCCCCCTGGGTCCCATCCAGCCTGGCAGGCAGTACAATAGCCCCTGCGGTGAACGCGTAACAATCCCCACACCTGTGGAACAAGGCCCATTGTAAAAACTCCCCACTTTCTCCCTTTCCCAATCCCCTTAAGGCACGGACACACCGGTAGCGTTTGTTGGCCCGAGAGTACTTAGCACCTCTGAACAGAGTGCTGTCCGTAATTTGCAAACCGATTCTACGTGTAGAATCTCGCGTAACTTTCAGCAGTCAGATGTCCCAAAAACACACCGCGCTGAACGAACAGCAGACGAGCGACAGATGAACGGCAGATCAACATTCGGTACGGTATGTGGTCCCTTACATCTGTATGTGAAAGACAGATGAGGCCTCCTCCTACTGTCCTTACACCCCCCCTCTGTCTTCCCTGTCATTGAAACACCCTGGTGTGAACCAGCAGGTGTTGTCTCCCTCCCAGACGAGTCATTGTGGAGTCAAGCAGTGCTGAGAAGAGCTTAACTCCCCGGCCTCGGGGATCAATTAGGCCTCAATGCAGCGCAAACAGGTTATCTCACCCCCCATTTGACAGCCCCCGGTGACACGGTAGGGGGCACAGCTAAGAAGAGGAGGCAGAACTTCCATAGACACACAAAGCCAATGGCAGTCTATATGCTGAAGGATTGATGGAGGTAATCTGTGTGTGTGTGTGTGTGTGTGTGTGTGTGTGTGTGTGAGTGTAGAAACACATACCCAAACAAACACTCATGCTCTCACACACACACACACAGACACACACACAAGCTCATAAAATGGGCATACTCACAAACATACATATACGCACACACACCCTGTTGTTTACTATCCCATATTTTGCCAATCATATTATCTCTGTTTATCCAGCTTTGTCACTAGAAAACATGACTAATACTTCTGGACCGGTCAAATGGTATTAGATAATGAGTGATCTTCTCAGTATTTGAGTACAACTTCACTGGTATCTCAGTCTCTTTCCCCGGTCTCATCTTCAGATTACTCTCTCTCTCCACAGGTCACCAGACTTGTGAGGTCATTACAGCCCTGAACGGGGTTTCCAAGGAAACAAGCCCCAGCACCAATTCCCCTAAGGCCTGGGGCTGGAGAATGGAGATGTGTGTGAATGTGTTTTGCAAGGGAGAGATAAATGAGAAGGGAACTTCACCTGGGGGTAAAAACAACTGGTCCGGCAGTTCACGGGTCATCAGCTAACGCCGAGACTTGCCAGTCACATGCCCCCCCAACGAGAAGGCTATCGTTTGTGCCGATCAATAGCGACTAATGACCAACTATTCCATGGCAGTCATCTCAGACCGCCCAAGCGTCTCCAAGGAGCTGGGATCACAAATGAGGAAGATCTGTAATACACAAGGATAATGACTAGCTATTATTATCACCACTAATATCTGGTGAGGCTATCAAAGAGCTAGTGTTTATCATGTAGACCACCCACAAGCGCAGTGTGCACACACACACACACACACACACTAGAGCTGCTGATACGGCTCAATCAGAGCAGTGCCCCACTCTCTCAATAGCCTGTTAGAGGAAGCTTCCTCCACACCCCTTCCTCTTGTCCTATCGTTGACACCTCAAGCCCGCTGACACACACACACAGCCAACGGCCTCCAGCGCTGATACCTTCAAGCTGCCCTCTTAAAAGCAATGCTGTTGTCAGTGTAATGTTTTTTTTTGCATGTTGATTTCATTGAGTGCTTCCATCCTGCTATTGGGTCACGCCCATCCTAACTTCCTGGTCCCACTTATCGCTGGTCTGGAGAGCTGCAACAAGGTCTCTCTCTCTCTCTCTATCTGTCTCTCTCTCTCTCTCTCGCTGTCTCTCTCCCTCTGTCTCTCTCGCTCTCTCTCTCTCTGTCTCTGTCTCTCTCTCTCTCTCTCTCTCTCTCTCTCTCTCTCTCTCTCTCTCTCTCTCTCTCTCTCTCTCTCTCTCTCTCTCTCTCTCTCTCTCTCTCTCTCTCCCTCCCACGTGGTTGGTGCACAGCAGACCAGCCGCCACCCTCTTAAGCCCCTCTCCTGCGTGGTGGCAGCCCACTTAGCGCGTTCGACAGCAAGGGCTAATCAGAAGACAGAAGGGTCTCTACTGCGTGTGTGTGTGTGTGACAGCGCTGCCGGAGAGTAGCGTATAGGACACTTGGACAGACCGCCACTCCAAAGTGTCGTCACTCCGCAGTCCATCATGTCATAAAAGCCCAGATGAGGTTAAGCACTCCTTAATTAACTCTCAGAGCTGGGGTTGACTCGTCACAGGGACGGGAAGTGTGTGTGTGTGGAGTGTCTCCATCCATGCGCCGCTGAAGGTCTTTGGCTATGCTGCCACCATGCTGATACCCGGCGCTAATGCAACGGCGAAACTTGTTTGCACATGCTTATCAACTGGCCCTGGGCCAGTTCAGCTGTTCCGCTCACAGTGGTGACTGAATATAACTAGGGTGTCGAACTGACCCTCAATCAGTTGTTGACAACGGAGATGTAACCGGAGTGAGGAGGCTGTCAGGATTTGATGATGTCACAGTGGAGGAATGCATTGGCCCCAGCAGCACTTCTCTTTAGCTTCCTCAGGAGAGACAGATGATAAACCCGTCCAGGGCTTAGTGGGGGTTAGTGGGGGTTACACGGCTTCATCACACAGCCTGCTGAGAGGAAACTGAAACCATGCAAACATCAAGCAGCACCACCACCAAACAAGCTCTTAGAGTCAGGGTGGGGGGGGTATACTGTATGTCCAGTTCCAGGGGGAGAAACGATGTGTTCCCATAATGTGAACTGGCTTCCTTGTTCTGATCCTTGTCTCATTTCCTTCATGATCTCAGAGATATATGGCTCTGCATCCAGCATCCACCGTGTACACTGCATCTATCTGGCTCTGCATCCACCATGTACACTGCATCTATCTGGCTCTGCATCCAGCATCCACCGTGTACACTGTTTCGATCTGTCTCTGCATCCACCATGTACACTGCATCTATCTGGCTCTGCATCCACCATGTACAATGCATCTATCTGTCTCTGCATCCAGCATCCACCATGTACACTGCATCTATCTGTCTCTGCATCCACCATGTACACTGCATCTATCTGTCTCTGCATCCAGCATCCACCATGTACACTGCATCTATCTGTCTCTGCATCCAGCATCCACCATGTACACTGCATCTATCTGTCTCTGCATCCACCATGTACACTGCATCTATCTGTCTCTGCATCCACCATGTACACTGCATCTATCTGCCTCTGCATCCAGCATCCACCATGTACACTGCATCTATCTGTCTCTACATCCACCATGTACACTGCATCTGTCTCTGCATCCACCATGTACACTTGCATCTATCTGTCTCTGCATCCACCATGTACACTGCATCTATCTGTCTCTGCATCCACCATGTACACTGCATCTATCTGTCTCTGCATCCACCATGTACACTGCATCTATCAAGTTCCTCAATTAGCGGTGTTGAAGGAAAGGAAGGAAGACAGGTTGTGTAAGCTATTCTGTTTTCTGTGGGAGAACCAGGGGCAGAAAGAGAAAACGTGCTTGTAAGTGTCCCACCACTGGAGGGAAGCACTGAGCACCGGCTGAGACCAGCCATGTCGAGTGCTTTTTGCCACTTCTCAAATACCCCCGGAGATTTCGCCCCTGCGCTTTGACAGCTTTTCCCCAGCCTCGACAATGAGTAGAGGCCCATTGCAGCCATTTTTATATCGATATCAAATCATTTCTGGATAACAATTAAATACCTTACTGTAAAAGATTTCCATTAAAATGGGCAAAAGTCGCTTTTTAGGGGGGAAAACGTTTTCGCAAGCAAGAAAACTGAAAACTAGCTGACATTGGTCTATTTACCAATTTACCGCATGGTGATGTCACCATGGAAAGCCAAAACTCCAGCCCATGCAAACCAGCTGATTAGAAGATCCTGTGTAGATTGTATTTTCAGTCATAACAATCAGGAAATAAAACGGATTATGTTTTTTCACACTTTTACAGTGTTGGTTTCATCAGCTGTTGTACAATATGATATAAAGCACAGGAAACATATCATTTTGACTGCACTGGGCCTTTAATAGTTTTATGTCGTCTTTCATCTTTTCTACAAAAGGTCCTCGGTTCCGCTCTGCCACCCACCTCGTTGCACTCTCAGGAGAGGCTTTTAAGAACCTCATGTATATGAGGGGGAAAGGCTGCAAGACTTTGAATAGAAATGAGCAGAACCCTAACCTGTTGCAAAATGTATTTCTCCCATTTGCATTATTTATGCAGGAGAAATGCTTTCAGCGCCCTCTTTTTTTTTTTTTTAAAGGAGGCATTATGTTAACAAGAGGCGAATCCACAGAAGCTGCGCGCTTCGCACACAATGACAAAATGGGGCGCCTTTTCACCCTCGTTCACTTTGAAAAGCCTCCCGTTAATGCACCTTCCTTCCACCATGGCCGCCCTGTCTTCATTCCTTTACCCAGCGTGCCCTGCGATTTAATAATGGCCCATACTGTCAGGTCTAGAACGTAAAGTCCTGGGAGTGTTGCATCAGAGCCCACCCACAATCCACCAGGGCGTGAAACCCACCACAAGCTCCACTCTGAGACACCAACGCGGCGACCGGGATGGAGGAAGCAATCAGGCTAGAGATAAGAGCTTTGGTCTGAGCTCAGATGGCACCTCTATGAACAGCAGGGACTGGGGCATCATCCACATCCATCATCTCAGCCACCACTGTAGCAGGCTAGGCTAGGCTAGGCTAGCTCCTTGATTACAACACATCATCCACTCTACCTCAGCCAGCACTGTAGCAGGCTAGGCTAGGCTAGGCTAGGCTAGCTCCTTGATTACAACACATCATCCACTCTACTTCAGCCAGCACTGTAGCAGGCTAGGCTAGGCTAGGCTAGGCTAGGCTAGCTCCTTGATTACAACACATCATCCACTCTACTTCAGCCAGCACTGTAGCAGGCTAGGCTAGGCTAGGCTAGGCTAGGCTAGCTCCTTGATTACAACATATCATCCACTCTACCTCAGCCAGCACTGTAGCAGGCTAGGCTAGCTCCTCGATTAAAACACAGGGGCTGACTCTGGCATTAATCGATGGCCTTTTGATATGCTACTTTAAGTTGGTGCGCATGATCTACTGCTGGAGAGGGGATGTTGAAAATGTTTCTCTCTCCCCCCCCCCCCCCCCCAGTCCCATGTGTCCCGGAGACAATTTCCTCACACACTGCTGAATCTGCAAAAGCCAGCAGGAAGAACAGCAGTCCACTGTACAGATATCGGAGGCCTTAATAAAGGTCATCTTTGATCGCAGTCCTTCGAAATGACTGTGGAAGATAGGGAGGGGGATTTACACAGACACGTAATTCATTAGACATGAGAACATGAACGCATCTCTTCACAGAATAGCCACAACTGCACAAAATCATATGAATCACGCTCCAGATGTTCTACACTATGCATAGACCTAGTAATGATAGACAGTATGATAACTACAATGGTACCAATGGATGATAGTTTCTACTGAATACAGAGACGCTAATGAGCGTTGTACATGGTATGTAGCAGGGTAATCTTCGGATGGGATGTGCCTCTTCCTGTCATACCGTCGCATTAACATGACCCAGTGGTCGCAGCAGGCTTAAATGAAGATGAGGGTCTGTGTAGGATAGCTCTCTAATGGGAGTAATGACATAAAGTATAGAGCCATACATACAGTGAGGGGAAAAAAGGATTTGATCTACTGCTGATTTTGTACGTTTGCCCACTGACAAAGACATGATCAGTCTATAATTTTAATGGTAGGTTTATTTGAACAGTGAGAGACAGAATAACAACAGAAAAATCCAGAAAAACGCATGTCAAAAATGTTATGAATTTATTTGCATTTTAATGAGGGAAATAAGTATTTGACCCCTCTGCAAAACATGACTTAGTACTTGGTGGCAAAACCCTTGTTGGCAATCAAAGGTCAGACTTTTCTTGTAGTTGGCCACCAGGTTTTCACACATCTCAGGAGGGATTTTGTCCCACTGCTCTTTGCAGATCTTCTCCAAGTCATTAAGGTTTCGAGCCTGACATTTGGCAACTCGAACCTTCAGCTTTCTCCACAGATTTTCTATGGGATTAAGGTCTGGAGACTGGCTAGGCCCCTCCAGGACCTTAATGTGCTTCTTCTTGAGCCTCTCCTTTGTTGCCTTGGCCGTGTGTTTTGGGTCATTGTCATGCTGGAATAGCCATCCATGACCCATTTTCAATGCCCTGGCTGAGGGAAGGAGGTTCTCACCCAAGATTTGACGGTACATGGCGCCGTCCATTGTCCCTTTGATGCAGATAAGTTGTCCTGTCCCTTTAGCAGAAAAACACCCCCAAAGCATAATGTTTCCACCTCCATGTTTGACGGTGGGGATGGTGTTCTTGGGGTCATAGGCAGCATTCCTCCTCCAAACACAGCGAGTTGAGTTGATGCCAAAGAGCTCGATTTTGGTCTCATCTGACCACAACACTTTCACCCAGTTCTCCTCTGAATCATTCAGATGTTCATTGGCAAACTTCAGATGGGCCTGTATATGTGCTTTCTTGAGCAGGGGGACCTTGCGGGCGCTGCAGGATTTCAGTCCTTCACAGCGTAGTGTGTTACCAATTGTTTTCTTGGTGACTATGGTCCCAGCTGCCTTGAGATCATTGACAAGATCCTCCCGTGTAGTTCTGGGCTGATTCCTCACCATACTCATGATCATTGCAACTCCACGAGGTGAGATCTTGCATGGAGCCCCAGGCCGAGGGAGATTGACAGTTATTTTGTGTTTCTTCCATTTGCGAATAATCGCACCAACTGTTGTCACCTTCTCACTAAGCTGCTTGGCGATGGTCTTGTAGCCCATTCCAGCCTTGTGTAGGTCTAAAACCTTGTCCCTGACATCCTTGGAGAGCTCTTTGGTCTTGGCCATGGGGGAGAGTTTGGAATCTGATTGATTGATTGCTTCTGTGGACAGGTGTCTTTTATACAGGTAACAAGCTGATATTAGGAGCACTACCTTTAAGAATGTGCTCCTAATCTCAGCTCGTTACCTGTATAAAAGACACCTGGGAGCCAGAAATCTTTCTGATTGAGAGGGGGTCAAATACTTATTTCCCTCATTAAAATGCCAATCAATTTATAAAAAATTTTACATGCGTTTTTCTGGATTTTTTTGTTGTTATTCTGTCTCTCACTGTTCAAATAAACCTACCATTAAAATTATAGACTGATCATTTCTTTGTCAGTGGGCAAACGTACAAAATCAGCAGGGGATCAAATACTTTTTTCCCTCACTGTACCATGAAGCACTGCTGTTCCTCTCTGTGCAATAATGGACCTAGAGAGTATTAACCCCGAGGTCAAATCCCTCAAGAGTAAATACATATTGATATGACAGATGTGTATTAAATTCTCTTCCACCGCTTTTCCTCCCGCAGTTCTAACTACCCATTGGAGCAGCAGGTTCTATACAGTCGCATTAAGGCCTCTATATACTCGCTACCTGACAATGTGCTGAGGCTCGGAACGTAACGTATGTTCCGCTGTACGTTAGACCTGAGAGGTAAATTAATATGCAAAACACCTTTCAGTTCAATCAGAAGTGCAGGGGGGCCGTTGAACGGGGAAGGTTGTTGCCAGGGGGCTTGTGGGAGATTACAATTAAGCCGTCACAGGCAGAGTCAAGGGCACCCTCTTCAAACCTTTCCCTCATTAATTGGGATTTTTTTTTGGGGGGGGGGAACCTCTGTCTGCGCGGCAGCCTCAGGTTCAAGTGTTGTCAGTGAATGACAGAGGCACTCCACGGCCTCTCCAGCGCCCCGGCTGAGAAGATGAGTTTGTGACAAAACGTGATCAACAGCCCAGGGGTCACGACAAAGAGGCTAATCACTCACACACACAATCCTCTCCAACCCAATCCAACCACACACACTACACAGCACACACACACACACACACAGAAACACACACACACACACACACTCAAACTTTAGAACAGGGCTGACGTGTCTCTCAAGCAGCAGAGCAAGCCTGAGCATCCCACATAGTCTCTCATTCAGAGAGCACACACAAAACACCCCCTCCAGTTCAGTATTCATGTGTGTGATTCTGTATTAATCAGTATGAGAGAGGCATTAGCAACCACTGCCGTGTTCATGTGCAGGGGGAAATCAGGGTTTGTGATGTGTTCTGGATGAAGACGGAGACGTGGAATAGGATGAGTTTCAAATGGATAAAAATAGGTTTCGAAAGAAGGTGAGGCAGACAACTCAGTTTGTTGGAGTATATCACTGTATGTTCTATGCCAAGTTGTATGAACTTCTATTATAATGTAACTCATATTTTGTTCCTCAGTTTTGTCAACTCGATTTTTTTTGTTGATCAGACCTAACTCAAAAGATTAAGGCAGTGTGAAGTGGCCATTTAAAGGGGAAGTATGCCCAGTCGTGAAATCCATAGATTAGGACCTTTATTTCAATTTACTGATTCCCTTATATGAACTGTAACTCAGTAAAATCTTTGAAATTGTTGCATGTTGCGTTTATATTTTTGTTCAGTATACATTCAAAGAGTGAAATAAGAGTGAAGTGGCCATTTAAAGGGTAAGTCTTGGCCTCTTGTTGGGGAGAGCCATTAAAGCAGGCTAGCTCACAGCGATATGGGAGCTATTAAACCTGTGCTAAATGACTTAAAGGAATTGCCTTTTGCCGTGACTTAAAGTTCCTTGGCATTGTCCCAAAAGGTAAGCGATGAATGAGATTCAGATTGCCTTACCCGGCGCTGAGTTTAGCCAGCCAGCCCAAAGCACTACAACTCCCATGCTCCTGTGCAAGAGAGCAAGAAGTAGGACACAAGCCTTTAATACCAAGAGGAGAAATGATTGTGATACAAAGAAGAATACAAAAATCACAGGGAATCGTTGCATATCAAATGTTTTATTGAAGTTGAATACTAACGTAACATGGACAACTGAAACGGAATGTGAAATTATGCAAACCACCCCCAGATCGGCCATTGTTCAGTACAGAACAAACAGGGCTTTCTCTCGTACTAATTGTGTTGCATTTAGACTGTTGAATGAGAGCCAACTGGAGTTCTGACAAGTATATTGCCATGGTGTACTACTAGACTAAGATACAGCTCACAGCTTATGTGACCAAGTCATAGTGGGGGGGGGGGAGAGAGAGAGAGAGAGAGAGAGAGGGGGGGGAGAGAGAGAGAGGGGGGAGAGAGAGAGAGAGAGAGAGAGAGAGAGAGAGAGAGGAGAGAGAGAGAGAGAGAGAGAGAGAGAGAGAGAGAGAGAGAGAGAGAGAGAACATTGACTACTTCCACATGTTAAAATAGAGGACCAATAGAGTTCACCTTAAGGTCGTCTCCTGGAACCTGATACTGCTTCAAGAAATGCGATCAGCCTCTAGTGGTGACACACAAATTGAGCCTCACCTTTTTTAGGGTATCAGATGTGTATTTTCTTACCTCCAGAGAGTGAACACATGGCCCTCTTGAACACAATCCTACTTTCCCACCCTCAAAATAAGTTTGGAAGAAAACCAAAGCCTTTAATTTATTACACTTTAAACAATCATATTCTATTTTTCCCAGCTTGTTGTCTCACAATAATACTGTTTCCAGCTGTGAACTTTTAAAATTAGATTGTTATTTTCCTCCCACCTTCTCTAGACTGCTTTGGTACGGCCGCACCGTCAACTGAACCCTCCAGCGAAGACGAGGAGAGGCAGCAGCAGTAATACAGGCCATTCTAATCCATCATATTTCCACCTATAGCAACCAACAACAAATGCTACATGTCTCTCTAGGCACTCCTATGATTCATTTTGACTTTTTTTCTGAATGTTAATTCCATGACCTCCTCCTGAAATAAAGATAACTTATTTTTCTCCTCCGCTGCCACAGAAGCAATGGTCCTCCAGGCACAAATTGACTTCACACAAGCACTTCCAGGCTCGGTGAATGACATGGGGCCCGTTATAAATAACCCCCTCCATCAACGACGGATCGCTTTAGAGCAGCATCTTCCTGTCAGCGAGCACTCCCAGGCACAGAGGGAAGGAGTGAAAGGAAGAACGACAGAAAACTGCTACACACCGAAGAACATGGAGATAACAAACCGGGTTTCAACGGCCCAACATGAAGAGCCAGAGGCGGGTTTCCCAGAAGGCTGTGCTTCTCGCCCACAGATCTCTTTCTCTCCCCATCACTGGTCAGAAGGCAAAGCAGGGGTGTCTGTCTCTTTGCCCGCTCGATACATGTTGACGTGTGTGGACCCCGCTCGGCCGGATCATTCCCAGATGTGCATTCTGCCAATTCTTGATTGATGACTCATTGATTGCAGCGCTGCCCCATTCCCTATTTAACCTCATTAAGCATCCGGCTATGATTATCCGGCTTCGGAATTACAATAACATCTCTGTTTGCCAAGCACGGAGGCCATAAACATCTCCCTATAATCTGGGCTTGACAGAGACCGACGATGATTAACCGAATCAACACAAATTAATGGAACTAATACATCTCTGTGTGCGAAAGGCAAAGCGTCTCATTTGTCTATGCCAATGAAGATTTCAAATGGACTCTCTTTTTAATGCTCTAATTATGAGCTTTTCGCCTTGCAAATGGGCCTCAAACAAGCCTGTAGCTCCCCATACCCAATTACCATAAACAGCCCTGATGGCAAGCTTGAAACAAATTGTAATATTTAGTCCCTTACTAATAGGATTAAGTCATCTGAAATTCTCTTGAAGAAGTTCACAGCTGAAGAACTCAGTTTTTGATATCATCTTCCATTCCCAGGCAGATTTGTTATTTCTCATCCACTACTTGCCCTGACTGAATTCAGATCCAAACTTCTGGACAACCCTAAATGGTAAAAACATTACACCAATCTTTTAGAAGAGCCGGGACCTGGCCAGGACTAATAAACACATGCAGAAACTATTGGCCATCTGTGCTCCACATTTTCAGCAAAGGTTGAGAAAGCCAGGAGTATTCCTGGAGATGTTCCTTGTGTTCTTCGAGGCCACATGGGGGACACGAAAGGATTGGGTGAAAAGGTGCCGGCGCAATCTGGACACTTTTTTCACGAGATAATTTAGATTACAATCGGCAGTCAACAAGACGAACAATCCAAGAGAATCCACACGGTTTCAGTTCGCGACACCCCTTGTCATCCAAACAGTGTCGTGCTTCAGATCTTGGCTCTGCGATAGACGACCGACTTTGAGTATAATTGGACATGCAACTGATTACATTCACAGCTGAGAAAATAAAATGATGTCATAAAAGTTTACCCTGTGCGGTTTCATAAATCATTACTCCAAAACGGCGAGATCAGATTTAATGGAACGACGCTGATCGGGGAAAGGCCAAACATCACGTTTGGGAAGCATAAACTCCATCCACAACCAGGAAGTCATATTAGACGGGGCTGGATCTTGTTAAGTGATGTTTATGAGACAGAAAGGAGTAAAGAGAGAGAGGAAAAACCTCCATGATGAGAAAACAATCACGACGTGGAAGAGCTCAGGCATTAGGCTCCTGAGGGTTGGAGCGGTGTGGGTTGCTAGCTTCCACCCAGGTGTCCTTAGACAAAGCTATAATTTGGTCTCCTTCGAGGGCCACTTAGCCCCGTTGCCAAGGCTCAGCGACCTACTCCCCTGTCGGAGATCTTAATAAGATTCATGCAGGTGTCGCCACGGTTACACAGCTGCCTAGAGAGGCTAGGACAAATGAGCAGGGGAGTGTCATACACATCACCAGAGAGAGAGAGAGAGAGAGAGAGAGAGAGACAGAGAGACAGACAGACAGAGAGACAGAGAGACAGAGAGAGAGACAGAGAGAGAGAGAGAGAGAGAGAGAGAGAGAGAGAGAGAGAGAGAGAGAGAGAGAGAGAGAGAGAGAGAGAGAGAGAGAGAGAGAGAGAGAGAGAGAGAGAGAGAGCAAAAGCGAGAAAGGGAGAGAGAAAGAGTCATGTAAGTCCTGAGTAGGCCTATACAAGAAAAATATGGAAAATATGATTATTTTCAAGGCACATATTCAAGGCCGAATTTGAGTAAAGTGGTTTTAAAAGATGACTAGCATTACCTTTGATACTCAAAATAACAATCTAACAATCCTATGAAAATAGAGTAGTAGCACCCAGCGTAGTCATACACAGCACTACACATCTCTTCCATGTGAAGGCTTGAGCCTTCAAACTTAATGACCCACCACAGCAGATCCAAATATGTTGAACACATTTTTCAAGAGACTATTGATTTTCTTATTCCCCGTTTTATGTATGGCCGTGGTTAAATCTCAAGGTCAACTATTGACATTTTCTTTAATAAGATCCCTCATGGAACCTCATTTTCCCTCATCTCCAACGTTTTTCTCTCCTTTCCCAATGTCAGACGCCCATAGGGTAAAATGTATATGGATTTGTTTATACCCACTTTCCATTTATAGAGTCTACTGTGGGGGAGAATTCTGTTAAACACGAAAAACATAAATCAAAAAGGAAAAACATACAAAGTTGCCTTCTACTCGACGTGTCCTCTCTGAACAGGGTGGATCAGTTTGTTGTGATTTTTGCTCAGGCAGTAGAGAGGGCACCTATAAAATGAGGAAACGTGAACCGTGTAACGCAACCATAGAGAATGACAGAGGCCTCTAGTGGTCAAAAGACCGTATTAAGGCATCCGCACGCTTCCCAGCCGAAACTGTTCGGTAGAGTTTGTGCATATATTATGACGACATTTGGTGACGTTTCTGTTCGTTTTGGACTTCAGTGAGGGTTTTTTCGGGCTGTTCGGGCATGCACATGTTTTTCTGGAGGCAAGCCGAAGTTCGGAACCGAAGTCTACGCCCCTTCGTCGGTGATTGGTCAACAGTAGGGATTCTTAAATACAGAGAGACGACTCGTTTTCATGCTAATTTTTTCATAAAAAAATATTGCACCAAACATCTTAGTTAGATGTCAAATTGCGCGACTAAGTTCTCTTCAGCAAAAATGTCAAAATGAATGACCGATTTGAGTTATCTTAGATTAATTCTGACTATTTTGAGGAAGTGTATACTGGCTACGGCGTCTCAAAATGGACAAACAGTACTATTGCCGCTTTTTTTCTCATTTTTCAAGAGAAGGACTTTTAAGGGACATTGCGAGCAACACTCATTCAGGTAGCCGAGTTCGTCTAGGCGTCAGCCAAACTGAAGCATGCTGACACCTTTAGCATGGTCAGCGCCATTCAGGGCTTCCACCATTTTAATGTAGTCAACTATGTGGGACTTCAAACTTCATTGGCTGATCCCTCCTAGTGACCGTGTGGGAGTCATGTCCAACCGGGTCATCAGGAGGGATCAGCCAATCGTGAAGAAGAAAACTGACTACATCCTGTCACAGACGCCACAATGGCACAGATACAAAGTCCTCTTTCTATCTCTATGAGCAACAGAGAGAGTTAAAAAACCTGTTAGTATCAGTTTAACCTCTGTTTGTTCTTAACACTACTACACAGATTACTGTGTACTTTTTTATAAGAAACTACCAGATAAAAAGTGTATTGTAGGATACAGAGTCAACGACAGGTTTTCAATAACCTTCTCAGATACCGCACCTGTCATAGCGAACACGTTGACATTGTCATCAGACATCAGCCAGACATCCGCCTTCACTACAGTACCTCTAGTCCCATGTCTGTCTGTTGAGATAATGGGTTGATAGATAACATCTGACATATCCCCAGGGGGGCAGCTACTATGCACAGTCAGCTAAACAAAGCACTGTGACAAATAAATAACCATTGGTGAATTGCATTAAAGTAAACGACCCGTGTCATCATGTAACATTCTTGCCGTTCTCGAAGACGATTCAAGCTAGAATGTCTTTTCACTATAGATGCTTTTTGGTATCTTGTTAGTTTTCTCTAAACAGGAGTGTGCTGGTTTCATCACGTGCACATTGAGTACATCTCGAGTCAATATCGCTCGCAGCGTGAACCTTGGAGGCACTAGAAAATCTGTGCTCTGTATACATAGACGGAAAATCCATGTAAGAGTTCCAATTAAGGAAATACAGCCAGATCAGGGGAAGTTGTTTTGGTTTGGCTTGTTCTTCCTCTGTCCGGCGCCCTCACCCTATCTCCACCAGAACAGCGTGTCACAGCACTTTTCCTGATGAGTCCGATGTGATCTGTCGTTCTCTCGTTCCCTCTCTCCCTCCGGAGTCACTCCATCACTGTTCTGACTGGCCCGGGGCTGTGACAGTGATGTGATGGGTCTCACAGACTGTCAACATGGATCTCTGCCTCTGGGACTGAGAGATACACACACAAACACAGATATGCACACATGCATGCTTACACACACACACATACACACACACACACACACACACACAGACAGACAGTCACACACATTTTGACTGATCTGGGTCCAGTGAACTCCCAGGCCTGTCTGCCTAAGGTCACTCAATTCTGACACTGTGTTCCAGAAGGGGAAGCAGGCCAGCAATGGCATCCACTGTAGAGCACGTTGAAACACCTCGCTCAGCCTAAACATCACACAGAGTACACCTACAAATTGAAGATGAATACGCCCACCCACCTACCCATGCGCACACACACACACACACACACACACACACACACACACACACACACACACACACACACACACACACACACACACACACACACACACACACAGACACACACAATCTCCATATAATATGTCACACATACACACCCTGACTGTCTATCCCCCACTATCATATCTAGTTTGCCCCTGGACAATGATGGTGAATCCCTGCCACTCAGCTCCTCTCCTCCCCCATAGGACAGCATGTCAGCCAGAGATCTGAAAACACATTTTCAGCTCCACTGAACAATCGACTGGCCTGGCCGGCTGGCTGCTTGTCCCCGCTCTCGTCTCCCACCGGCTACAGCCCGCAAGGTCGGAGAGACAGGGAGATAAATCCATACTCTTCTGGCATGGCAGACTCTAAGACTCAACTCCTGTTTTCCCCTACTATCTTCCCTTTGTTCTTTATTTCTCTGCCTCTCAGCCTTTTTAGCAGGGTGACTCTGGCTAGACGTGTTATAGTACAGGCAGATGGATTGTGGCCACAGAGAGATTGTGTAGACACCTCTGTGCTGTAAGGCTCATTGTACAAAGACACAGTCTACAGCTAGTGCACAGTCATAAAACCAGGGGCGCATAAACCCCCCCCCCCCATATTCTAAAATTGCACCCCCCCCCCCCAGTTTTATCATTGGAATGTGATACAAAATGAGGCAACGGTGTGCTTTAGGACCATGCGGACGCCTCCGAGCAGTCGGGTAGGCTGTTTGGAGTGTTTATCCGACTGGATATACAGTACCAGTCAAAAGTTTGGACACACCTACTCATTAAAGGGTTTTTCTTTATTTTTACTATTTTCTACATTGTAGAATAATAGTGAAGACATAAAAACTATGAAATAACACATATGGAATCATGTGGTAACCAAAAAAGGGTTAAACAAATCAAAATATATTTTAGATTTTAGATTCTTCAAAGTAGCCACCCTTTGCCTTTATGACAGCTTTGCACACTCTTGGCATTCTCTCAACCAGCTTCATGAGGTAGTCACCTGGAATCCTTTTCCAACAGTCTTGAAGATGTTCCCACATATGCTGAGCACTTGTTGGCTGCTTTTCCTTCACTCTGCGGTCCAAGTCATCCAAAACCATCTCAATTGGGTTGAGGTTGGGTGATTGTGGAGGCCAGGTCATCTGATGCAGCACTCCATCACTCTCCTTCTTGGTCAAATAGCCCTTACCCAGCCTGGAGGTGTGTTTTAGGTCATTGTCCTGTTGAAAAACAAATGATAGTCCCACTTTGCCCAAACCAGATGGGATGGCGTATCGCTGCAGAATGCTGTGGTAGCCATGCTGGTTAAGTGTGCCTTGAATTCTAAATAAATCACAGACAGTGTCACCAGCAAAGCACCCCCACACCATCACACCTCCTCCTCCATGCTTCATGGTGGGAACCACACATGCAGAGATCATCCGTTCACCCACACCGTGTCTCACAAAGACACAGCGGTTGGATCCAAAAATCTCAAATTTGGACTCATCAGACCAAAGGACAGATTTCCACCGGTCTAATGTCCATTGCTCGTGTTTCTTGGCCCAAGCAAGTCTCTTCTTATTATTGGTGACCTTTAGTAGTGATTGTTTGCAGCAATTCGACCATGAAGGCCTGATTCATGCAATCTCCTCTGAACAGTTGATGTTGAGATGTGTCTGTTACTTGAACTCTGTGAAGTGTCAGCTTCCTGCCTCCTGTTTGTCTCCGGGCCTCTAGAGGTCATCTGTGTTCCCCTCTGCCTTAGTTCTTCCTCGTGTGTCCTTATTAGCTTTATCCAGGTCACCTGTGCCTTGTTTCCCCTAGAGTATTTTAGCTGTGTTTTTTCCCCTTGTTCCTCACTTGGTCTTTGAGTCCTGGCTATGTGTCTCCTGCTGTGTCCCACAGAGTCTTTCCGAGTAAGCTTTTCTAAGTTATCTTTATTTGGTTTTTCTCCCCTCGTGGAGTTATTTTGTTTTGTCCTCCTGTTTTGTTTACTGTACCTCTGTTAGTATACCTCTTTCTGAGAAGAACTTTTGTTGGATTATTTTTGAAGTGCAAAGAAATACCTTTTTTTATATTAAATCTACTTTGCCTGGAGTATTGCCTTGAGTGTTTCGTTTGGGTCCTACTATACCTCCTCTGTGGCTTAGGGGTAGAACACCCAACTCTCCACATCTGAGACCGGAGTTCAAGCCCAGCTTGTGACAGAAAGACCAAGTCAATCATGGACTCAGAAACACTCAGTTCCAAGGACCTGTTGGCGGTGATCGCTCGACATGAGGCATCTTTCCAGCGCCATGAAGCCGTTCTCAGGCGACAGGAGGAGCTGATGGCTAGTCATTCTCAACTCCTGGCCGAGATGATGAGTTCCCTCCGCCAGCTCTTTGAACGCCTCCCTGGTCCTTCCCCTTACTCCAGGTCACCCCCCAGTGACGACAGGCCTTCTCCATTGGCGGAGCCCCGACTACCACCTCCCAAGCCCTTTTCTGGGGATCCAAGCTCTTGCCAGGGTTTCCTCACCCAATGCTCCCTCACCTTCGAGCTCCAACCCTCAAGTTTTCCCACAGACCGTTCCAAGATTGCCTACATCATTACCCTTCTTTCAGACAAGGCGCTCTCCTGGGCCTCTGCGGTGTGGCAGTCCCAGGAGGCCTGTTGTGACTCCTACGCTGCATTTGTAGAAGAGTTCAAGCGGGTGTTCGATCATCCTGTCAGTGGGCGGGAAGCTTCCAAGCGCCTACTGTCTCTCCGTCAGGGTCCCCAAAGCACGGCAGATTTTGCCATTGAATTCCGGACCATAGCAGCAAGGAGCGGATGGAATGATGAAGCGCTGAGGGTCTGTTTTCAGGGAGGGTTATCTGAGCCCCTTCAGGATGAGTTAGCTACCCGAGAACCAGCTGGGGATCTCGAGTCCCTCATAGCCTTGGCCATCCGCCTGGACAATCGTCTAAGAGAGCGGAGAACGGCTCGCCGCCAGGTGTCTCAGTCCCAAGTTCCTCTGAGCAGCTCTGTTTCTCCTGTTTGGGCTCCGTCATTCAGAGCTTCCCCGGCTCCTGAACTGCTCCAGGATTCCCCGGAGAACATGCAGTTAGGCCGTTCCAGGCTTTCTCCCAACGAAAGGGAACGTCGCATGAGGGAGCGTCGGTGCCTCTACTGCGGGGTTGTCGGCCACTTCCGCTCCACTTGCCCCGAGCTTTCGGGAAACGCCTGTCCCCGCCTAGCTACAGGAGGGCTGTGATGGGGAAAATTAGAGCTCCTCCTACTAACTCTGTCTTAGCTATTCCAGCCACTCTGTCCTGGAAGGGCCACCAGCATCGGGTCCAGGCTATGATCGATTCCGGTGCCGCAGGTGATTTCCTGGATTTAACCTTGGCTAAGGAACTTAAGATCCCTACCCAACTACTTCCTCAACCCCAGGCAGTTACAGCCTTAGATGGCAGACCTCTGGAACCAGGAAAGGTTACAGAGGCGACTCAGTCCCTGCGACTTACCATCTTTCAACACCAGCAGGAGGAGACCTTCTATCTCATTGACTCCCCTGAGTATCCTATTATCCTGGGTCACCCTTGGCTATGCAGACATAATCCCCAGATCGACTGGCCTACTGGCACCATTCTAAGCTGGGGTCCCACTTGCCAACTCACCTGCATGCTTCAGAGTCCCTCAGCCCCTAGTACCCAGTTTCAAGAGTCTGTTGACGTCTCCCGAGTCCCCAGTGTTTACCATCGGTTCAAGGCAGTGTTCAGCAAGTCCCGGGCTACTTCCTTACCGCCTCACCGCACGTATGACTGTGCCATTGATCTACTCCCTGGTTGCTGCCCTCCTAGAGGTCGGATCTTTTCCTTATCCTCCCTCGAGCACTCAGCTATGGACACCTACATTAAGGAGTCCTTGGCAGCCGGCCTCATCTGTGCCTCTACTTCCCCGGCTGGGGCGGGCTTCTTTTTTGTTGAAAAGAAAGACGGGGGTCTTAGGCCTTGTATTGATTACCGGGGACTCAACAAGATCACGGTTCGGAATCGATACCCCCTTCCTCTCATGGCCACTGCTTTTGAGCTGCTTCAAGGGGCTTCCATTTTTACTAAACTGGATCTCCGCAATGCTTACCATCTCGTGCGGATCCGGCCAGGTGACGAATGGAAGACGGCATTCAACACGCCCACGGGGCACTATGAATATCGGGTGATGCCGTTCGGGCTCACCAATGCCCCCGCAGTATTCCAAGCCCTGATTAATGATGTTCTCCGGGATATGCTTAATCTGTTCGTCTTCGTGTACCTGGACGATATCCTCATCTTCTCGAGGTCACTGAAGGAGCATGAGGGGCATGTTAGCAGGGTTCTCCAGAGGCTCCTTGACAATCACCTCTACGTTAAACCTGAGAAGTGTGAATTTCATGTTTCCCAGACCCAGTTTCTCGGGTTTATTGTCACTCCCGGCCACCTAGAGATGGATCCCAAGAAGGTCAAAGCGGTCCACAGCTGGCCCACACCTGCCACGGTCAAGGAGGTTCAACGGTTCATTGGCTTTTCTAACTTCTATCGGAAGTTCATTAAGAATTTCAGCTCTGTGGTAGCCCCCTTGACGACGCTTACCAAGGGAGGAGGGACCAAGATTCACTGGTGTCCGGAAGCAGCAGGGGCCTTCGAGGATCTCAAGCGCCGCTTCACTTCTGCTCCTATTCTGGTGATCCCTGACCCAGAAAGACCTTTCGTGGTGGAGGTGGACGCCTCAGAGGTGGGGGTGGGAGCCGTCCTGTCACAGAGGGGTGAGGATGGGAGATTACACCCTTGTGCCTTCATGTCTCGCCGCCTGTCTGAGGCCGAGCGCAACTACCACGTGGGGGATCGAGAGTTGCTTGCGGTAAAACTGGCCTTGGAAGAGTGGCGCCATTGGCTTGAGGGGGCTCAGCATCCTTTCCAGGTTCTCACAGACCACAAGAACCTGGAGTATCTCCAACAGGCAAAGCGGATGAACCCTCGGCAAGCACGATGGTCCCTTTTCTTTAATCGATTCCAGTTTCTCCTGTCTTACAGACCTGGCACCAAGAACGTCAAGCCGGATGCCCTGTCTCGAGCCTATTCTCCCGAGATACAAGAGAAGCCCTTGGCATCGATTATTCCGAGGTCTAGGATCGTCGCACCTCTTCAGTGGGAACTAGAAAGAGGGGTACGAGAGGCCCTTGTCCATGAGCCCGATCCAGGCGGTGGTCCTGCCGGACGCCTGTACGTTCCTCTCTCTGTTCGGGCCCGCGTCTTGCAGTGGGGTCATGAGTCACCCTTGACATGCCATCCGGGTAGTGCTCGCACACTGGAATTCCTCCAGCGGCGGTTTTGGTGGCCGTCCATCAAGAAGGACGTGCAGGTCTATGTTGAGGCCTGCCCTGTGTGCAACCAGGGAAAGTCGACACGTCAGCGACCCCAGGGACTGCTCCATCCCTTACCTGTTCCTCGCAGGCCATGGTCACACCTTTCTCTGGACTTTGTTACGGGACTTCCTCCATCCCAGGGCAACACAGTCGTCCTAGTGGTTGTAGACCGGTTCTCTAAGGCTGCCCGGTTTATTCCCCTGCCCAAGCTGCCCTCGGCCAAGGAGACTGCTGAGCTCCTCATGAACCATGTCTTCCGGATATTTGGAATTCCCCTGGACGTTGTCTCCGACCGAGGTCCCCAATTCTCGTCCCGGTTTTGGGGGGCCTTCTGCAGGCTTATTGGGGCCACAGCCAGCCTATCGTCTGGGTTCCATCCAGAGTCTAATGGCCAAACGGAACGGATTAATCAGGATCTGGAGACCACCCTGCGGTGTATGGCGGCCAGTAATCCCACGTCTTGGGCCACCTATATCATTTGGGCGGAATATGCCCACAACACCCTCCAGTCCTCAGCCACCGGATTGTCCCCCTTCGAATGCCAGTTCGGATACACCCCTCCATTATTTCCAGAGGAAGAGGCGCAAGTTGGTGTTCCCTCGGCCCAGCGCTTTGTCCAACGCTGTAGGCGGACCTGGAAGAAGGCCAGGCGTACCCTCCTTCGGACCTCCCAGAGATACCAAAGTCAGGCTAATCGCCGCCGCCGGACGGCCCCTAGTTTCCGAGCTGGTCAGAGAGTTTGGTTGGCCACCAAGAACCTGCCCCTCCGGGTCGAATCCAAGAAGCTTTCCCAGAAATACATCGGCCCTTTCCGCATAGCAAGGAAAGTTAACCCTGTTTCTTATCGTTTGGTTCTCCCTCGCTCCCTTAGAATTAACCCCACTTTCCATGTTTCACTACTAAAACCTGTCTTGTCTTCTCCCTTTGCCCCCCCACGCAGACCCCCGCCACCTCCCAGGATCATTGACGGCCAGCCAGCCTACACAGTGCGCCGGATACTGGACTCCCGGAGGGTCCAGAACTCTCTGCAGTATCTGGTGGACTGGGAGGGCTACGGGCCAGAGGAGCGCTCCTGGGTTCCAGCCAAGGACATCCTGGACCCAGGTTTGATCCGAGAGTTTCGCACCCTGAGGCCAGGGTGTTCTGGAAGGAACGTCAGGAGTCGTTCCTAGAGGAGGGGGTCCTGTCAGCTTCCTGCCTCCTGTTTGTCTCCGGGCCTCTAGAGGTCATCTGTGTTCCCCTCTGCCTTAGTTCTTCCTCGTGTGTCCTTATTAGCTTTATCCAGGTCACCTGTGCCTTGTTTCCCCTAGAGTATTTTAGCTGTGTTTTTTCCCCTTGTTCCTCACTTGGTCTTTGAGTCCTGGCTATGTGTCTCCTGCTGTGTCCCACAGAGTCTTTCCGAGTAAGCTTTTCTAAGTTATCTTTATTTGGTTTTTCTCCCCTCGTGGAGTTATTTTGTTTTGTCCTCCTGTTTTGTTTACTGTACCTCTGTTAGTATACCTCTTTCTGAGAAGAACTTTTGTTGGATTATTTTTGAAGTGCAAAGAAATACCTTTTTTTATATTAAATCTACTTTGCCTGGAGTATTGCCTTGAGTGTTTCGTTTGGGTCCTACTATACCTC
>NC_140024.1:32442159-32447159 GCF_964263955.1 Coregonus lavaretus
GAGAGAGAGAGACTCAACCCAACCCATACCGAGTCTGGCAACCCATCCGCTGATAACCACAGGGCCTTGTCTGGCCTGGGCAAACACACCCTGTCACATCCTGTGTATGTCTGGGAACGACTTGGTCATGGTCTTCACATACAGAGCTGAACTCTGCCCTACCCCGTCAACATCAGAGACTTCATAAGCCGAGAGAGGTCCCTTTCTGCCTTGATGAGTAAATATTGACAAACATCAGACGTAAACATACAGCCACAGGTCACAACCTGTATGAAGGGCTGCTCATAGCCTATATATGAAGGTCTGCTCATAGCCTATATATGAAGGGCTGCTCATAGCCTATATATGAAGGGCTGCTCATTGCCTATATATGAAGGGCTGCTCATAGCCTATATATGAAGGGCCTAAATGTATCGACTTCCACAGTGAATGCTTTTTTTTATACGTTTTGTGCAAATGAATTGAACATCACCAAATGCATCATAAAAATGTTGCCTATTTAATGTAACCCTTGCTGTTAATGGATCACAAATCAGCACACAACTGAGCTAAACGTTTGGAACAAGTTCACTTCCTCATCCACAGCCTAAAAACCCATATCAAGTGCAAGTGCACTGTTTAGCTCACATCTGAAGGCTTGGGGGGGCATTTAGGACGTCTTCTACTGCGGCTCGCTAAAATGTCGCAATGATTATGATCACACTTCCTCAATTCAAATATTATGGCGACAGATCCCAAAGATGGTTTAGATTAACTTTGGAACCGATCTCGAGTTATAAGTGTAGCCCTATTATCGCCTGGACTTGTTGAAATATCTTCACACCTAGAAAAAAAAACTCCAGGCTTCCGTCATAACAGTCAATTTATATTAATAAAAGGAAATTACAGGGGGCAGTTTTGAAAAAACGTATCCCGTCCGAATCGTCCTCTGGAATAACGGACATTCTGGGGTAATAAATACATAACCAACTAGTCCCGTGGGAATAGGGGCTTAATAATCTCTCCTGCAGAATTAAGACTTTCTTGCAGTAAAATGATGCACCAAATCTAGGCAACATTTGAACTTGGGAACAGGAGTGGAGAAATATGATTTCTTTCTGCATCTTGAGAGAATGCAATGCTCAGTTAGATATGATCTGTAGAGGTGCTGTCTTCATCATAAAAGCATCATAAAAGCTGATAGTATTTCAACCACATAAAATATGTATCGAAGCTGAACTGAAATCTTATCAGAAACACGTTGTGTCGTTTTCACAGCTTTCTTTTTCCTTACAACCCGGTCAAACTGATGTCATTTGGACATTTTACACAGAAAATCATTCCTGTTTTTTTTTTTGCTTTATTGTATTCCCTAAAGTATTTGCTCTGCGAAAGATGACAGAGAAAACTTTACCGATGTCAACTAATTTAGATCGAAGCATTCATTCTATCAATCTATGACATTAGTCTGTTGAGCAAGGGTTTATTTAGTCTTCTGGGGCAACATGTAATGACAAGAAGCTACATATATCGAATTGTAGACAAGTTGACTAACAAATAGCCTACCAACATTTCGGAAACTAAATCCTGCACCCCCTGTCAAAAATTTGTTCTGCAGTTTTTTACTGTAGCCTATAGCACATTTTCTATATTTGAGGGTTAGGGTTGGGTCCGGGCCTCAGATTTTCACTTTATCACATATAGTCGGGCAGTTGCGGATGGGTTATTAGCAATTGCAGGCGGGTGCAGGTGAACAAATTAGCTGACCCGCGCACCACTACTACAGGCATCTCAACACTGCCCTTTCCAACCTGGACAAAAGGAACACCATACGTGAGAATGCTGTTCGTTGACTACAGCTCAGCGTTCAACACCATAGTTCCCTCAAAGCTCATCACTAAGCTAAGGACCCTGGGACTAAACACCTCCCTCTGCAACTGGATCCTGACGGGCTGCCCTCAGGTGGTAAGGGTAGGCAACAACACATCTGCCACGCTGATCCTCAACACTGGGGCCCCTCAGGGGTGCGTGCTTAGTCCCCTCCTGTTCACCCACGACTGCGTGGCCAAGCACGACTCCAACACCATCAATAACTTTGCCGACGACACAACAGTGGTAGGCCTGATCACCGACAATGATGAGACAGCCTATAAGGAGGTGGTCCGAGACCTGGCAGTGGGGTGCCAGGACAACAACCTCTCCCTCAACTTGAGCAGGCAACAGACAGGAGGTACCAGACAGCAACCGACAGGGAGGTACCAGACAGCAACAGACAGCGAGGTACCAGACAGCAACAGACAGGAGGTACCAGACAGCAACAGACAGGAGGTACCAGACAGCAACAGACAGGGAGGTACCAGACAGCAACAGACAGGGAGGTACTAGACAGCAACAGACAGGAGGTACCAGACAGCAACAGACAGGAGGTACCAGACAGCAACAGACAGGAGGTACCAGACAGCAACAGACAGGAGGTACCAGACAGCAACAGACAGGAGGTACCAGACAGCAACAGACAGGAGGTACCAGACAGCAACAGACATGGAGGTACCAGACAGCAACAGACAGGAGGTACCAGACAGCAACAGACAGGAGGTACCAGACAGCAACAGACAGGAGGTACCAGACAGCAACAGACAGGAGGTACCAGACAGCAACAGACAGGAGGTACCAGACAGCAACAGACAGGGAGGTATTAGACAGCAACAGACAGTAGGTACCAGAGAGCAACAGACAGGGAGGTATTAGACAGCAACAGACAGGGAGGTACCAGACAGCAACAGACAGGGAGGTATTAGACAGCAACAGACAGGAGGTACCAGACAGCAACAGACAGGAGGTACCAGACAGCAACAGACAGGAGGTACCAGACAGCAACAGACAGGGAGGTACCAGACAGCAACAGACAGGAGGTACCAGACAGCAACAGACAGGAGGTACCAGACAGCAACAGACAGGGAGGTACCAGACAGCAACAGACAGGAGGTACCAGACAGCAACAGACAGGGAGGTACCAGACAGCAACAGACAGGAGGTACCAGACAGCAACAGACAGGAGGTACCAGACAGCAACAGACAGGGAGGTACCAGACAGCAACAGACAGGAGGTACCAGACAGCAACAGACAGGGAGGTACTAGACAGCAACAGACAGGAGGTACCAGACAGCAACAGACAGGAGGTACCAGACAGCAACAGACAGGAGGTACCAGACAGCAACAGACAATAGGTACCAGACAGCAACAGGGTTGAATACAAAGGCATGAAAAGACAAAAGCAGAATATACTCTTACAAAAAAGGTCTAGTTACTTTAGACAGAAACAAAGTAGGGAGGTTGGTCAGGCATAATCTGCGACCGTCTAGCAATCCAAAGGTTGCGCGTTCGAGTCACGTAGGGGACAACTGTAGCATTTTAGTTAACCCTTCCCCTAATCCTTATTCTAAACCTAATTCACCTAACCTGCTACGTTTGGTTCCAGGTAGAACCCTTTGGTTGTGAAAAAGGCTAGATATTCTTTTACTTTTTAAAACTACATTATGAGTTAAGACCTCTTTCTTTTAAACCCAAAGTTGTAGTTGTAAATTGTAATACTGTTTGTGCTTCATTTAGATAACTCTCACTGCTTTTCTGAAAGTAAAACTCGCGTGGGACATCTAAAAGTTCAGGATATAATTATGAATATTAGATTTGAAATATCAAAATGCATAATTGCACATTCACAGATTTAACAAAACACTCATGAATGAAATTAAATGAATAAAATTGTATTTTTGTGTCAAATCGCCAGTTGGCAACCCATCCCTTATGGGATTAATTGACACAAACAAACATGACAATAATTCACTGTGATAATTCAGTGATAATTCTTCTTCCGGTGTTCTCTGCACTGCGCATCATAATTGGTAGGTGTATCCTGCACATTTTAGGAATATTTCAATCCACATCACATATCATATCCCACTTTACTGTTAGCCCAGAGAGATGCAGCCCTATCATTACGAAGGATACCAATCATCTGTCAAAATTCAGCAAATACTAATTGACGTATCAAAATAAATGTTGATGAATGGTCAAAATGCTGTCGTACAGCTACTCTGAGCACCTGAATATCAACTGGATGTGCTGTAAACTGCAGGAGTAATTGGACCCTGTAGTAATTGGACCCTGTAGTAATTGGACCCTGTAGTAATTGGTAGTAAATTGGACCCTGTAGTAATTGGACCCTGTAGTAATTGGTAGTAAATTGGACCCTGTAGTAATTGGTAGTAAATTGGACCCTGTAGTAATTGGACCCATAGATGGAAAATGTTGTTTTTTTACAGCCAGTGGCATAAAACAGGATGATTGACATCTAAAGCACAGCCAGCCTCTGCAATAATCTCACTGTAATAAGAATTCATGAGGCCTGTTCGGTTGATTTCCTCCTCTCTCTCTCCCGCCGTGTGTGTGTGTGTGTGTGTGTGTGTGTGTGTGTGTGTGTGTGTGTGTGTGTGTGTGTGTGTGTGTGTGATAGAGTGAGAAAGACTGCAGAACCACACAGTCTATCTTATTTACACTCACCACCTAAGAAAGAAATGGAGTGAAAAACGGAAAGGGCCTCTTAACTCATGAGCCCACAGATAGCAGGCCTTGTGTGACGGGGAACTAATGACGCAGATGAGAAACGCTTCTAGCCACTCTCATTAGCTTTACTAATAATGAACTTTGAGACCTTTCACACAGCAATCCACTATCCCTTTAGCTTGGGAGCTAAGGGGCCTTTTTGCTATGCATAATGCTAATTATTGGAGTGCCATCCCTGTAAACATTGTAAGCATTTCACTCTCTGGTGTAAGGAATCCTGGATTATTTGCTATTGCCTTACTAAACCAATACAACCACAGATGCAAGTGTATTGAATAGTGTTGAATAACCCTGCTCACATATTAATATTTTAAAAAGAGTGCCAAATCAATGCAGCTAGCCAATGCATAACACTGCCAGTGCCTGTCTTAATGGTCCCAGCAGGAATGGCTGTGGA